>NC_034179.2:39730327-39962827 GCF_002021735.2 Oncorhynchus kisutch | reverse complement strand
TCATAGATACACTTCAACTGTGAGAGACGGAATCTAAAACAAAAATCCAGAAAATCACATCATATGATTTTTAAGTAATTAATTAGCATTGTATTGCATGACAAAAGTATTTGATACATCAGAAAAGCAGAACTTAATATTTGGTACAGAAACCTTTGTTTGCAATTACAGAGATCATACATTTCCTGTAGTTCTTGACCAGGGTTGCACACACTGCAGCAGGGATTTTGGCCCACTCCTCCATACAGACCTTCTCCAGATCCTCCAGGTTTCGGGGCTGTCGCTGGGCAATACAGACTTTTAGCTCCCTCTAAAGCTTTTCTATTGGGTTCAGGTCTAGAGACTGGCTAGGCCACTCCAGGACCTTGAGATGCTTCTTACAGAACAGCTCCTTAGTTGCCCTGGCTGTGTGTTTCGGGTCGTTGACATGCTGGAAGACCCAGCCGCGACCCACCTTCAATGCTCTTACTTAGGGAAGAGAAGATCTCGCGATACATGGCCCCATCTATCCTCCCCTCAATATGATGCAGTCGTCCTGTCCCCTTTGCAGAAAAGCATCCCCAAAGAATGATGTTTCCACCTCCATGCTTCATGGTTGGGATGGTGTTCTTGGGGTTGTACTCCTCCTTCTTCCTCCTCCAACACGGCGAGTGGAGTTTAGACCAAAAAGCTATTTTTGTCTCGTCAGACCACATTACCTTCTCTCATTCCTCCTCTGGATCATCCAGATGGTATTTGGCAAACTTCAGATGGGCCTGGACATGCTCTGGCTTGAGCAGGGGGACCTTGCGTGCACTGCAGGATTTTAATCCATGACGGCGTAGTGTTACTAATGGTTTTCTTTGAGACTGTGTTCACCAGCTCTCTTCAGGTCATTGACCAGGTCATGCCGTGTAGTTCTGGGCTGATCCCTCACCTTCCTCATGATCATTGATGCCCCACGAGGTGAGATCTTGCATGGAGCCCCAGACCGAGGGTGATTGACCGTCATCTTGAACTTCTTCCATTTTCTAATAATTGCGCCAACAGTTGTTTGCCTACTTACCAAGCTGCTTGCCTATTGTCCTGTAGCCCATCCCAGCCTTGTGCAGGTGTACAATTTTATCCCTGATGTCCTTACACAGCTCTCTGGTCTTGACCATTGTGGAGAGGTTGGAGTCTGTTTGATTGAGTGTGTGGGCAGGTGTCTTTTATTTGGGTAACGAGTTCAAACAGGTGCAGTTAATACAGGTAATGAGTGGAGAGCAGGAGGGCTTCTTAACTTGTTATGGCTGCAATCCCACTAACGGGATAAGTGTCATCAACAACCGCTGAATAGCATAGCGCTACATTCAATAAATATTACTAAAAATGGTTATATTCATGAAATCACAAGTGCAATATAGGAAAACACATCTTAGCCTTTTGTTAATCCACCTTTCGTGTCAGATTTTACAGCGAAAGCAATCCAAGCGTTTGTAAGTTTATCGATCGCATGACAAAACATTAGGTACACTAAGCATCAGGTAGCTTGGTCACGAAAATCAGAAAAGCAATCAAATTAATCGTTTACCTTTGATCTTCGGATGTTTTCACTCACGAGACTCCCAGTTACACAACAAATTTTCCTTTTGTTCCATAAAGATTGTTTTTATATCCAAAATACCTCCGTTTGTTTGGCGCGTTATGTTCAGAAATCCACAGGAAAGAGCGGTCATGACAACGCAGACAAATTCCACATAGTTTCCATAATGTCCACAGAAACATGTCAAGCTTTTTTTATAATCAATCCTCAGGTTGTTTTAAAAATATATAATCGATAATATATCAACCGCAAATATCTTTCACAGTAGGAGAGGGAAAAGCAATACCTATCCAAACTTTATTGCGTGAGCAAAACTTGTGTGACCACTTGACGCGATGTTATCGTTCTGGCTCATTTTTCAAAATAAAAGCCTTTAACTATGTCTGAAGACTGACACCTTGAGGAAGCAATAGGAAAAGGAATCTGGTTCATATCCCTTTAAATCCATCAAAGGGAGGCTATGGAACATGGAGTTTTCAAAATAGAAGCCACTTCCTGTTTTGATTTTCCTCAGGGTTTCGCCTCTAATATCAGTTCTGTTATACTCACAGACAATATTTTGACAGTTTTGGAAACTTCAGAGTGTTTTCTATCCAATACTACTAATAATATGCATATATTAGCAACTGAGACTGAGGAGCTGGTCTCTCACAGTTGAAGTGTACCTATGATAAAAATTACAGACCGTACATGCTTTGTAAGTAGGAAAACCTGCAAAAAAGGCAGTGTATCAAATACTTGTTCTCCGCACTGTATATGCTAAGGCCGAGAAAATAATATATTCAACCACACCTTTGTTTCATCACAAAACCGGAGAGCAACATCTGTCAATGGGAGTCCACAAATCATATTGCATGTAACAAACAGTTACAAGACCTACAGCATGGTCAAGCAAGGTAATGTTTCTGACATTTTTTTTAGACAACTAAACAACTATTGATTTCAAACCACGGAGAGTTACTGCAGGTCACATAGAAAACAGGAACTGCCTCCACTATTCCAGCACCATTTCAACATCATCTAAACAGCTATGCTTAGTCTAATACAGTGACAACTAAAATATGCCAAAAACTATTTAGTCCAATCAACATAAGCTAAATCTGATGTGGCTGTCCATGGTACTGATTTCTGTAGTAGAAAAAAACATGTTGACTCAACCTACTTGTAGAGAAACGCCAGTGCCATCCTCCCCTGTTTTAATAGATTTTTTTATTCAACCTTTTATTTAACTAGGCAAGTCAGTTGTGAGCTGTCAGAGCAGCTCACAGATCATTGCACCTGTACATAGCCCATCTATAAATACCCCACCAAACTACCTCATCCCCATACTGTATTTATTTATTTGGCTCCTTTGCACCACAGTATCTCTACTTGCACATTCATCTTCTGGACATCAATCTCTCCAGTGTTTACTTGCTATATCGTTATTACCTCGCCACCATGGCCTATTTATTGCCTTATCTCCCTTACCTCATTTGCACACACTGTAGATATACTTTTTCTACTGTATTATTGACTGCATTTTTGTTTATTCCATGTGTAACTTTGTGCTATTGTATGTGTTCGAACTGCTTTGCTTTATCTTGGCTAGGTCGCAGTTGTAAATGAGAACTTGTTCTCAACTAGCCTACCTGGTTAAAGTTTAAATAAAAAAATAAAAGTTAACTTATTTACAAAGACGGCCTACCCCGGCCAAACCCTAACCCAAACGACGCTGGGCCTATTGTGCACTGCCCTATGGGACTACCGAACACGGCCAGCTGTGATACAGCCTGGAATTGAACCATGGTGCCTTAGATCGCTGCACCACTCGGAAGCCCAAACGGTTTCTAACTGTCATACAGTACACACTTTTAGTTTTTGTTGTCCTAGTCTATCTGTCTAAAGTACTCTCTCTAGTTTAACTTCCTTTCAGGGGCAACAATATACCAGAACAGCTAGTAAACATTATCATGCTACATATTGAACTTCCATCCTCTCAGGCCAGGGGTACAATGTATGAATTTATATTTGGATTAGAATTGCTGTTATAATCATTGGCCAGTACGGAGAATGAAGTAAAACCTCAAGTCCAAATCCCTATCTCCATCCATGGCTAATTTAGGAAAGGGATGATTCTAGCCACTGGAGGACAACAACACGAGACGCAACAATTTGTTTTTTTCTGTCAATAATGACGTTTGGCTTGTGATGTAATTGGTCTGAAGCCAAATCCAAACTGGCTTCCCTTTACTTTTTTGTTGTTGTTGGTGAGCCAGGACCATTCATAGTTGAGCTCACTCAGTTTAGCGCAAAGCTAAACTGAGTTTCTTTCAATTATCAAGCCGGGCTAAATGCTTGCTGGCTTCCCTTGTATTCAATGCTATGGATGGCAACAATGTCATACTCTTTCTGACCATACAGCATCAGATACGTTACATGAATACTGGGACAGAAGGGCGCTGATTTGTTCGCTCTGATTCTCCAGTAAGATGAATTCAGCCTCTTGCAAATTGATGGACATGCATGAATCACAGAGAGACGAAAGAGAGTATTCAGACCCTTTACTCAGTACTTTATTGACACACCTTTGGAAGTGATTACAGCTACATGCTCAGCACAGCTGTATTTGGGGAGTTTCTCCCATACTTCTCTGCAAGATCCTCTCAAGCTCTGTCAGGTTGGATAGGGAGTGTCGCTGCACAGCTATTTTCAGGTCTCCAGAGATGTTTTGATCGGGTTCAAGTCCAGGCTCTGGCTGGGCCACTCGAGTTCAATCTTGGTTTCATCATAATCTTGTTTCTCATGGTCTGAGAGTCCTTTAGTTTCCTTTTGGCCAACCTCAAGCGGGTCTGTCGTGCCTTTTAGAAGTGGCTTCTGTCTAGTGTGCTGCAGAGATGGTTGTCCGTCTGGAAGGTTCTCCCATCCCCACAGAGGAACTCTGAAGCACAGTCAGTGACCTTTTGGTCACCTGC
Organism: Oncorhynchus kisutch; assembly: GCF_002021735.2. Classification (NCBI taxonomy): domain Eukaryota; kingdom Metazoa; phylum Chordata; class Actinopteri; order Salmoniformes; family Salmonidae; genus Oncorhynchus; species Oncorhynchus kisutch. The sequence goes on along the minus strand of NC_034179.2, from coordinate 39,958,309 downwards.
CAAAAGGAACTGAAAGATCTCTGATCATGAGAATCAAGACCTTTTCTCACAAGTGTAACACAGGGTGTGAGCTCTGTGAACAACGTGTCCACCCCAACAATGAGAACAACTGTAATAATACATGTAATGCATTAACATAAGTAAGCATAACCAAAGAAACATTGTAGATTAGAAATTATGGGAATTAATGGTAAATTTACTACTGGAGATTTACTACTGAATGCGCATATATTGGCGCGAGAGAACGCATTCCTGAAACGCGTGACTTGTGCATCTAAGCCACACTCCCCTTCTTGACTCAACATTTAACATTTATACCCAAGACACATCATCTTCACACATTACTGTAGGCCTAAGAAATACTCTCACAACCAGTGTTGGGTCCAAAGCAGTAGCCGTTTATGAAAAACCAACAGCCTATCGACCAAACATTTAGTCAACTAAATGGAGGGGGGTCAACCCAAAGTTAGGACTACATTATTTTAGCCATGTAAAAAATGTCAGTTTAAGCTACATGTCCATATGCTCATCATCATGAGATGATGCTGGTAAACCTTGTATTTAAAACTTATTTTCCTGAAAAAAAGCCTTCCGTAGGTTACCTGTAACCTAGCCCTATAGCAGTGTTTTTCCACCAGCCAAATAGAAAAAGTAGCCAGCGAGGGAGTTCCGGGCTGAGGGGTTCGAGAATTTTGTTTGTTTGTTGACAAACAAGCTCTATTTTGGTGGCCTTTAGTACATTATTATGCCTTGATGCCACCCAAAAGACAAAGCTAAATTATTGAGGACTTGACTGACTTTACCTCCCAGATTGGTACTGAGTTGTGGTATTGAGTAGAAAGTCATGACCTTTGAATTCATGCATTTTCAATAATTAAAATTCTGTTTGTTTCTTCAAATTATGTATTTAATTGTCTCAGCTGCTGTGGACAGTTAAGGAAACTAGCGTCATTTTGTAATTTGGGTGAACCATCCCTTTAACAGTTTGACCTGTCAATCAATCACTGTGGAGGGGGCAGGATGTTTGTGTCAAAGCGTTGGTAGGATTTCAGACGTCAATCAATCACTGTGGGTGGGACTTTGAGGGAAGGCCGTAGATTAGTTTTTCTGACTAGAATACTATCTCCAGACCCCCCCAACAGTGTGTGAACCACCACTTTTATACAAAGTCAGGCACCCATGACATACAGGTATGATTAAAGAATTAAGCAGGTGTTAAACTTGGTCTTATTTACACAGAAAACAGCATTGACTACTCCATTGTCGACACTGTAGTCAAACCTATATCAATATCTTTAATAATGCCATAATAAGTATCATGACATTGTCCACTCCGACAATGAGAACGATAAAAGACTGGAATAATATTGTATTGAACGCATTAACACATTACCGTAACCAAACAAACATTTGTAGATTAGAATTTATAGGAATTAACAGTAAATGTACTACTGGTGATATATGTAATAGGGAACTGATAGATATTAACAATCAAACGCAAACCATTTATACAATGAAGTTACGAAACAATGTGCACAAATTGGCTGGCGAGAGTGCATTCTGGAGAGGGAAGTGCATTGTGCAGCCGTACTCTGAAAGATGGACAATAGTGAGTGCCCCCCAATTAACCTACGAGTGTCTTTTCTATGAACTCTCCCTGACTTCCAAAAGACCTGACAGCTAATATGCTCTAGACGGGTTGATTTAATTTTCCCCGAAGTTGGCACTCATTCACTCCCCCTCATTGATGGACTGGTGTAATAAATATGGTGGGAACTCACTCTGGTTTATGCTAACACCCAACCAATGGCTTCTAAATCTATTAGGGGAGGGAACAAGTGTAGTGAGCAAGTACACACTTTGAGCTAAGGGGTAGGGAATTGGAATGCAGCCCTGGTTTTTACCTCAAAACAAAGACCATCCTTATTTCAGCCTGACTGGTTGTTAATGTTGTCATTGGACAGTTAGGGTGGACGGTTGCTCATTTCCATGTCATCCCCACTATACGATTCCCCTTCAGTCTCCTGTTGCCTCTGTGACACTGAGGTGGGCAATGGAGAGGAAAATTGACATTTTAGATGTGCCCCTTCTCTCACGCAAAGCTGCCTGGCACAGAGGGCCACTAGACCTTGACAGAGAGGAAGTCCATCCATCACAGTGCTACAAATGGACTTAGCTGGGCTAGCTTTTTCTACGAAGGAGATAATGCTAGATATGACATGCTGTGACCTAAATAGCTTTGACTGTTTTTTGGGGGCTGAAATGATCTCTTGTCCAATATGATAATGATGATAGGGCAACTGTTTTCAGGCTCATCACGTGTGCAAATATATGACCTTTTGATATGAATGGCAAGTTTTGTTACGGACCACTAATAACCTGTGTGGGGAGGGGGGTTTAAAAAATATTTTTTCCCATGAGCGTGTCCATGCATCTGTGACCTTTTTTAAAATAGATTTTACAAATGTGATTTGTGGATTCACTAAGTATTTTCTTGTTGCCAGGGTGAACCCAGAGAAGCTGACGAGCGTGCAGCAGAAGCTGGAGGCTTTCCTGGCCCAGGAGAAGGAACAGAAGGAGCGAGCACAGAGGGTCAGTGTCCTGGGAGGGGGGTAAGGGCAGGGGGGCGAGACCATTACAGGATTGGGATGGATTAGGGGTCAAGCCATTAGCTTTCCAGGACAGGAGTTATTTTCAGCCATAGTGCTTACACCCATAACATCCAGAGTTGTCACCGGGATGATAATGCAGGGTCCGACATTAACGATGGCCCACTGGCCCGGGGACAGTAAAAACATGTCGTGCCAGTGGATCTTGTCAACTTCTGTGTGCGTTTTTGCATTCCAGTTCAACGTTTGCCTCCTCTGTTTTAGTCTACCATTTTGAAGACTACGCACGGAAATGTATTTACATTTGAGCAATATGATTGGCCTTTCATTTAAGCACCACCACGCGCCCACGCGTTGCAGCTACTCGAGCAGTACATGAGTTGATGCCTTCACATAGCACACACGCAAGCTGTCAGGAGCAAAAAGAAGCTACTCACTCACTGAGCTGATTGTATTTTGAGCTAGGGAAAGCGATTTACAGAAGTAAACCTTCAATAGTGAACATACTAGAAATATGCCGGCTACTGTTGATAGTCTGCACAAAGAAAGCTACAAAAAGACATCTAGCATTTGTCTTGGCTAGCCTACTGTAGCCAGGTCAATATCTCTTTTGGAACACAATTATCTTAATTTTGAGATTGTTTTTCCTTCTTAAAATGACATAGTTTACAAACAAAAAATGAATGCAATTAATAAAATGCTATTCTAAAGAATAAAGGCTAATTTCTAAATTATTTGTTTTTTAATACATATCATAGGAATCAAATGTAGCTTAATAGCTGAATATAGAGAGGGCGCATGCCAACCTATAGGCCCTGGATGACCCCAATGCATTTAAAAATGACACCATGTCCGGGCCAGTAGAAATTTTGTTAGGCTGGTAGATTTTTGGACAACAGGCCCAACCTGTAATGGACTGCATTTAAATACTGCATTATTTACACTTCTGACTAAGTAACTAAAATGTGATTGAAAATGGAAATTATATATGTTATTTTTGTGTGTTTTTGGCTCTGTCATTAACACCCTCGTTGCCTAGACGGTGCAATTGTTATACCCACTTTTCTACTCATAACAGGATTCTTTGCCATTTCATGCGTCAACAGATTGTTTAATCATAATTTCACGTTTGTAATGTATGTGCACAAGTACCGTGATATTAATTTCTTGCCAGCTCCAAACCCAGCAGTGCTGTAATCAATATCAATGTAGCACTAAAACAGGAGGAAAAAAAGAACAAATCATTTGAAACAGGCAACACATTTCTCCTGAGGAGAGAGCCCACTTGAAGAGGGTCCCTTATCACCATCTTGCACCATCCCATGTGATTCATCGCCTCCCTCGGCTGGCTGTTCAAGGAGATGGCAGTTGTCGATATCGCTCACCCCCCCACCACTCTCTCCCTCTTTCTCTGTGCAGTGTTTCGTCTCCTACCTGCGCTCTGTCTACCTCATGAAAAACAAAGACGTCTTTGATGTGTTCCAGCTCAAGCTCCAGGAGTATGCAGCGTGAGTAAAAGGGACACGGGCCATTTTGACCACTAATCTGTCTCCTAGCGGTGGAGCGTTTTCCTTAGATCTGCTCCAGTTGTTTAGGGCTTCCCAATCCCGAAAGAATGTCAACCAGGCCACAATATGCCTGTTTGTTGTGCATGTGAGGGGACTTGGACATCATTATCCACAAGGCCTTAACAGAGAATATGGTGTGCGGCATCATTAGAAGAAGCTGTGTCATCCCCTCATTCAAGCATAGAGTAGCTTAGCTTTAGCCACTGCTAGCTATTTTAGCCTTTTTAGACCATGATGAACCAAACATTTCAATAAAAGTCCAACTTGATGTCATTCTTCCCTTTTGGTACTTTTGCTAGTTCTCTGGGCCTCGCTGTTGCTCCAAGGGTGCGTTTTCTCAACAAAGTCCAGAAGCAGAGAGCAGACCCTGGACAGAGCGGCGGGCCGGGAGATGTGGCCCCGCATGAGGAGGAGAAGGAACTAAAGAGCTTCAAGGCTCAGCTCAGAGGAGACGGGCTCAAGTCCGAAGCTCAAGAATCCCAAAGCTCAGATGAGGAAGATGATGAGGGGGAGGAAAAGTTACAGCCCGGTCCTAAGGGTCTCATCTTCGGGGCAGATGAAACCGAGGAGGATGAAGATATGAGGGACTTGGACCTGCTCACAGTGAAGAGAAAAGATGTCTTCAGCCTGGAGGAAGTTGACCAGGATGATGAGGTGAGGTGCTCCTGCCTGTGGTGGTGCCAGTTCTGTGGACACCAGTGTCTCTTAATTCTGGACCTGGGGACCCAAAGGGGTGTAGGTTTTTGCCATCGCTCTACACACCTGATTCCACTAATCAACTCATCAAACCTCTTGATTAGTGGAATCAGGTGTGTAGTTCTTGGGCACAAAAAAAAAAAATGAATTCCCTTTGGATTTCCAGGACCATGATTAGGAAACACTGGTGTCCACTTAACACATTACGCAAGTTGCATTTACCTATTTAAAGGTCCAATGCAGCAGTTTATATCTCAATATTAAATCAAATATAGCTTTTTAGCAAAGAGCAATTTCTCAAGCAAGGCCATTGCTAGGAATGTCTAGGAGTAGTCTGAGTAGGGAGGGGAAAACTGAAAACTAGCTCTTATTGGCAGAGGTTTGGAACTCTTTCTTATTGATCTATTAACTCATTTACTGCCTGGTGATGTCAGGCAAAAACTCTAAGTTGGAATACTGTGAAATTTCAGATGTTCTTTTCAAACAGCACTTACACTAAAAGTGCATTATCATTTTCACAATTTCACAGTATTCCAACTTAGACTGTATATATCCACACTTCGATCTCATGAAAATCATGTTTTTGACTGCCTTTAACATTTTTTGCTAAATACAATTACTCCATGTTGTTCAGCATAGTATATATAAACCCTCCATAGATGTTAAACAAGCCATTTGGGCTTTTGTTCGACTTAGATGTGTTGCTGTGTGTGCTTTTCTGCCTAATTTTGGAAAAGCAGCAGCGTCTGTGTGTGTGAACAATGCAAGCGGGAAAAGGTAGAATTAGCATGCCCAAATGAGTGAGCAACCACAATCAAAGCTGTCGGCGCTCAGTCAGGAGCCACGCTGCCAACAGAGACATATTCGTCTCTACAGTCAAGCACAACAAGCATCTGTTTACAGTCACAGCCAATTTCAGGTAGGAAAATGGTTCTGGAAACTGCCAGAATGGCAATTTGTGGAAACCCAGATGGCTATATACATGCATAGCCTAGGTGCACTTTGTTTACATGCATTTGTCGTCTCCAGTTGGACAAGCGGTTCAGTTCCATCTCCAACCATCTGTTTTCTACTGAGTTGCCAATGCCTTTGTCTCATATACAGTCATGACTGAAATTACTGGCACCCTTGATAAAGATGAGCAAAAAAAGACTATAAAAATGTAAATATAATCCTTCGCTTTAGCCTGGCTTTGCTCTGTGTTTCTGTAGAGTTCACTTTGTTTCTATAAAAGTTGGGAACAACATGTTCCAAGAGCCTCAATCACTACACGCATATCTGGCAGTGGATGATACTCATCGATGTCAGATTTAATTTTGGGCAGATGGTTCCTCTCTGCTGGAGAGAGAACCTCTAAATCACTGTTTGTGCCCCGTTCCCACCTACGTGTACGTTCCTTAACAGGGGATGTAGATGCTGAAGTGGTGACCTCATCACAGTAATAACGCTGGTTTGGGTTATGAGCTTCTAATCTAATTCAATGGCTGAGACAAAGCTGTCTGTTGCACTCGTCTTTGTTGTTAAGTGAGGAGTTAGGCAGCTACAACTCTTAAACCCCTGCACACAACTAGTGTGACTCAGTGTAAACTTTCTGCTCCTTTCTCTGGAATTGGTGTCAACTGATTCGAAATAGGTCCTTCCAAGCTTTTTCTCGTCTTATATTTAGTTTCTGTGCACCTTGGGACAAACAAATTGGGCTAGCTCCCATGTGAAGTTGAAAATAAAACATCCTAGTTTTCCCTTAAAAAAAGACCGCTGTAGGGTAGAAACGGTTTGGAGAAGAGGTGTTTGAACAGAGGTCAGGGTGAGTTTAGCCAGCCCAGGCTAGCTATTTCATTGACTCCTCTGCAGTGGGCTATGAATATGCTGTAGGTGGCCGGGGTCACATCTACTGTGCCTTCAGCTGGAGTGTGGGAGGCTGCGGAGTGCTGGCTTTCCATCTAGTCCGACATGATTCACTGTCTTTAAATGGGGTGAGAATCCTTTATTTTTATTTTTTTGCCCTTCAAAACATTATGAACACCTTCCTAATATTGAGTTGCAGCCCCCCTCTTTGCCCTCAGAACAGCCTCAGTTTGTCAGAGGATAGACTCTACAAGGTGTTGAACGTGTTCTACAGGAATGCTGGCCCGTGTTGACTCCAATACTTCCCACAGTTGTGTCAAGTTGCCTTGGATGTCCTTTGGGTGGTGGACCATTCTTGATACACATGGGAAACTGTTGAGTGTGAAAAACCCAGCAGGCTTGCAGTTCTTGACACAACTGGTGCGCCTGGCACCTACTAGCAAGCCCTGTTCAAAGACACTTAAATATTTTCTTTCCCATTCACCCTCTGAATGGCACACACACAATCCATGTCTCAATTGTCTCTAGGCATAAAAATCCTTCTTTAAACCTTCTCCCCTTCATCTACAGGGCTTGAAGTAGATTTAACAAGTGACGTCAATAAGGGCTTATCATTCACCTGGTCAGTCTATATCATGGAGCGAGCAGGTGTTAATGTTTTGTACACTGTGTCTATTGAATGAAATGGCCACATTTACGTTAGATCATTAAATGAATGGTTTATAATATAAGGATTTCTTGACCTGAATAAGTTAACGTTCCACATAAGAGTTGATGAATATCGAAGAGACTGGGAAACTTTCAGAGTTAACACACACTCTGAGAAAGACCATATACTTTACCCCCAGCATGTGACAGTAATTAAGTTGTCCCACTGTCACGATCGCTGTCTGGACTATATGGCTGGGAGTGCTTTTATTGCCTTCTCTATAGAGATCCGGATGACCTCACCCGTGTCACCCCAGCTTTTCAATCCGGCCTGCAGGGTCTGTTCCGCTCTGTTACCTCTGAGATTGTCATTGTACCCAGTGAAACAGAAAGACCCCTCACTACTGTCTTCTGGCCTGATCCTGTCCTAGTGGGGTTGGGAAGCTCCTTCAGGTAGAGCTGTTTCAATAATAATTGGTTGAATTGACATTGTCACTTGACACGTTTTAAAGCTGCAATATGACGCTTTTTGAGCAACCTGACCAAATTCACATGGAAATATTTCATATCTGTCATTTACCATTGAAAGCAAGTCTAAGAATCGGTAGATATGTGCTATTTCTATGCTCCCAGGTCTTAAGTTTTGTTTATGCGTCTTTTCCTTTTGGTTTTGTTCTACAGCTTCAAACAGCTGAAAATACTATATTTTTGGTTTGGATAAGATATTTCACAGTGGTTTACATGGTACAATATTTCTTTACACTATAGTTTTTTTCGTCACACAAACAAAAATTAGGAGAACAATTAGAATTTTAGCAACCAGGAAATGACGGAATGATTCCTACATAGTGCATCTTTTAAAATATCAATAATGTAAATGTCTCGAATGTCTGCGATATTCTGGCACAAGGTATAGAGCATATTAATACGCTACTAATTTATGCGTTACCCCAACCAGCAATTCACTTCCTCAACCTTCTTTGCGTATTATGGCAGTTCTGAAAAAACATGAACACATGCTCCAACACCCAAATAGGTCCTTTCAGAAACACTCTCAGTATAGTGGTGCAGGTCTTAGATGTTGTGCACATGAAATTGTCATTCCGAAATGTATCCGCAACATATTCCATTTTGTTCAACTCAACCCGTTTCCTCTATACAGCTGTTCCATTCTCTGTGTAGCCTGCTGCTAAAATGGACGGAGAGCTATTGCTCTAGCTGCAACAGTGGAATAGTGGAATATACAGTACATTCGTAAAGTATTCAGACCCCTTCACTTTTTCCACATTTTGTTACGTTACAGCCTTATTCTAAAATTATTTTTAATTTTTTTATAAACAATACCCCATAATGACAAAGTGAAAACAGGTTTTTAGAATTTTTTGCAAATGTATTAAAACTAAACATTCTTTATTTACATAAGAATTCAGACCGTTTGCTATGGGACTCGAAATTGAGCTACGGTGTATCCTGTTTCCATTGATCATCCTTGAGATGTTTCTACAACTTCAATGGGGTCCAGCTGTGGTAAATTCAATTGATTGGACATGGTATGGAAAGGCACACACCTGTCTATATAAGATCCCACAGTTGACGGTGCATGTCAGAGCAAAAATCAAGCCATGAGATCGAAGGAATTGTCTGTAGAGCTCCAAGACAGGATTTTCTCGAGGCACAGATCTGGTGAAGGGTATTTAAAAAAAATCTGAGGCATTGAAGGTCCCCAAGAACACCGTGGCCTACATCATTCTTAAATGGAAGGAGTTTGGCACCAGCAAGACTCTTCCTAGAGCTGACCGGCCTGGTCAAACTGAGCAATTGGGGGAGAAGGGTCTTGGTCAGTGAGGTGACCAAGAACCTGATGGTCATTCTGACAGAGCTCCAGAGTTCCTCTATGGCAATAGGAGAACCTTCCAGAAGGACAACCATCTCTGCAACACTCCACCAATCAGGCCTTTATGGTAGAGTGGCCAGATGAAAGCCACTCCTCAGTAAAAGGCACATGACAGCCCACTTGGTGTTTGCAAAAAGGCACCTTAAAGACTCTCGGACCATGAGAAACAAGATTCTCCGGTCTGATGAAGCCACGATTGAACTCTTTGGCCTGAATGCCAAGTGTCACATCTGGAGGAAACCTGCACCATCATCCCTATGGTGAAGCATTGTGTTTTTTAGCGGCAGGGACTGTAGCTGTGGTTCACCTTCAAACAGGACAACAACCCTAAGCATACAGCCAAGACAACGAAGGAGTGGCTTTGGGTCTGAATGTCCTTGAGTGGCCCAGCCAGAGCCCAGACTTGCACCTGATCGAACTTCTCTGGAGACGCCTGAAAATGGCTGTGCAGCGACGCTCTCCATCCAACCTGACAGATCTTGAGAGAATCTGCAAGTAAGAATGGGAGAACCTCCCCAAATACAGGTGAGCCAAGCTTGTAGTGTCATACCCAAGAAGACTTGAGGCTGTAATCGCTACCAAAGGTGCCTCAACAAATTACTGAGTAAAGGGTCTGAATGCTAGTGTGTGTGTAAATGTGCAAACATTTCTAAGAACCTGTTTTTGCTTTTTTCATTATGGGGTATTGTGTGTAGATTGATGGGGGAAAAAACCATTTCATCCATTTTTGAATAAAGGCTGTAACGTAACAAAGTGGAAAAGGTGAAGGGGCCTGAATACTTTCCGAATGCACTGTAACTTTGTGGATATACACAGAATTTAATTTGTATAATATCTAAAGACCTGCATCACTATACTGAGAGATTGTAATTTCTTAAAGGACGTATTTGGGTGTTTTTGGAGCGTTTGCTCATGATTTGTCAGAGACCGCATTTTCCACAACGAGTATGAGGAAGTGAATTGCTGATTATGGTATGTTTCTCAAAAACAAGAGATAGGTCCCTTCTATAAAACCCCATTTACATAAAGAAAATACAAATGATGTAAAAAAAAAAAAAAAAAAATTTTTTGCTTTTTTTTTGGTCCGTTCTATCATCGGATAACGTAATATGAATATATATTTTTTGGAATCACTAAACGTTAATAAGGCTTCCCGTTAATGCCATCGTTAATCTTCAGTTTCTGTCTTTGAGGAGGTGGTGCTAGCCGTTCATAATAACACATCCCTCATTCCCAGGAGATGTCCTTTAAAATGCAGCTTTGTTAGGATGAGATTGATTGAAGCATTCGTGAGAGCAGCCCGCAATAACAATCTCAGGAGAGGACAGGAGCCTGTCGACAGTCCTCTATGTCAAATGACACCTTTCATTGGGAACGCAAAGCACCGCAATTCCATTATCCTAATTGCATCCTTGTCGTCCCCTCTCCCTCATTTTGAAGAGACTGTTGAAACTGTCTCCTGACAAAAACAAATCCGTTGGACATCCCCTTAAGGTTATTAAGGCCTATCGTACAGATGGTATGCTAAAAGCTTATGATATAATAGAGAATGCTAGAATTTCTCTTTTTCAAAGCCTATTGGTGTTTTTTCAGACACTAGCTTAATTTATTCTGCCTATAGAAGTTTTATATATACCAAAGTATGTGGACACCCCTATTTCAGCCGCTATCATTGCTGACAGGTGTATTACATTTGAGCGCACAGCCATGCAATCTCCAGAGACAAACATTGGCAGTAGAATGGCCTTACTTAAAAGCTCTTAAAACCTTTCCAACAATTCAGTTTGTCAAATTCATTGCAACACTCCCTACCAAGTTCCAAACTGCCTCTGGAAGCAATGCTAGCACAAGAACTGTTCATCTGGATCTTCATGAAATGGGTTTCCATGGCTCAGCAGCTGCACACAAGCCTAAGATCACCATCCGCAATCCCAAGCGTTGGCTGGTGTGGTGTAAAGCTCTCCGCCATTGGACTTTGGAGCAATGGAAATACCTTCTCTTGAGTGATGAATCACGCTTCACCATCTGGCAGTCCGTCTGACAAATCTGGGTTTGGTGGATGCCAGGAGACCGCTACCTGCCTGAATGCATAGTGCCAACTATAAAGTTTGTTGGAGGAAGAATTATGGTCTGGGGCTCTTTTTCATGGTTCCGGCTAGGCCCCTTAGTTCCAGTGAAGGGAAATCTTAACTGTACACCATAGAATGATGTTCTAGATGATTCCGTGCTTCCAACAGTTTGGGTTAGGCCCTTTCCTGTTTTCAACATGACAATGCCCCCATGCACAAAGCAAGGTCCATACAGAAATAGTTTGTCTCGATCGGTGTGGAAGAGCTTTACTGGCCTATACAGAGCCCTGACCGCAACCCCATCAAACACCTTTGGAATGAATTGGAATGCCCACTGCGTGCCGGGCCTAATCGCCCAACATCATTGCCCGACCTCACTAATGCTCATGGATGAATGGAAGCAAGTCCCAGCAGCAGTGTTTCAAAATCTAGTGGAAAGCCTTCCCAGAGTGGAGGCTGTTATGGCAGCAAAGGAGGGACCAACTCCATATTAATGCCCATGAGTTTTAGAATGAGGTGTTTCGGGGTGTCCACATACTTTTGACTATCAACCTTAGATGCCTTAAGGCTGGTTGGTGCATGCTGCGTTTTGTTTTCTGAGTAAGTGCTGTAGAGTTATGACTGTCAATTTGGCAAATGTGATGAAATAGTTTGACACTGAGCCGCAGGGAACAGTTTCTATTCAGAGGAATGCTAGTGTTAGATTAGGTTGCACCTCAGTTGTGTTAGTTCAATGCTGTCTTCCTCTCCATTTCTTTTAAATCAATACTGAACAACAATATAAACGCAACAATTTCAAAGATTTTTACTGAGTTACATTTCATAGATGGGAATCAGTCAATTGAATTAGTCATTATTCCCTAAACGATGGCGCAGCCAAGGGTGAGCTTGGGAGGTCTTAGGCCTACCCACTTGGGAGCCATGTCCATCCACCGGGGAGCCAGACCCAGCCAATCAGAATTACTTTTTCCCCACGAAAGAGATTTAATAGAGACTGATATGCTCCTCAGCCCCCCATCCCCAGACGATCCCACAGGTGAAGAAGCAAGGATGTGGAGGTCCTGGGCCGGCGTGGTTGTGAGGCCAGTTGGACATACTGCCAAATTTTCTAAACGACTTTGGACGTGGCTTATGGTAGAGAAACTAACATTCAATTCTCTGGCAACAGCCGTATTGAACATTGCTGTCCACATTTTAGTAGCATTTATTTTCCCCAGCACAAGGTGCACCTGTGTAATGATCATGCTGTTTAATCAGCTTCTTAATATTTCACACCTGTCAAGTGGATGTATTATTTTGGCTAAGGAGAAATGCTCACTAACAGGGTTGTAAAGACATTAGTGCATAAACAAAAATTGAGAAACAAGCTTTTTGTGCGCGTGGAACATTTTTGGGATCTTATTTCAGATCATGAAAAATGGGACCAACACTTCAGGAAACTAATGGGTAAAAGGAATAATTAAAACGATCAGACTATAGAGACTCCAACCATTTGCATAATGCTAAGTCCTTTCAGGTTGTTTTGATGTCCCCGTTCCCCCCTGTTGACAGTGGTGTTTGATCCGGCCCGTTGATTGAAGGATTGTTTGGTTAATTGATTCATGAGCGTCTGATTCACACTCTAGTTGATTCATTTGCCCTCAGCCATTCATGTCAGAATGGGCAGCCTCGGCTGACAGTGAGAGGAATGCTCCTCAACGCACAACTGTCCAGTGATGAAACAAGCAATAAATCACCCCTCTGTGAGATTTAACTTACCCTCTGCTTATGATATACTGTGTGTCTAAGTATCACATTTCATTATGAGTCTTGTGGTTTCACCTGAATCATTGTTGAAGTTTGTTTGTCCTTGCCTAACGAAATTGCTAAATACATACAAACATGCTAATGATTTTTTTTCATTAAGATTTTGTTCAACTTTGAAAGGTAGGACATTTTTTAGATTAGCGAGTTCCTTCGCTGCGAAAACAGCTTTCCGACTCTAGCTGCTAAGCTCACATATTGCAAATTTCCATTGTCGCTCCCATTCAAGAGGCCAACCTGCCAGCTACCTAACCCTGAGAACATTTTAACATTTAAGATAAGAGCAGCATGCACTGGGAAGTCAAAAGGTTGAGGAGAGCAAAGCAAATTGGTAAGACATGCTCTTAAATTGGGATAAAAATTTCTGGAATATAGATGGGGTAAGAATTGACTCTGTGGCCCCCCCATCTTCTTAAGTCTTTCCAAATGCATACAGAAAGCCATGTGCCTTTGTGCAAACTGCAGGTATTGGATTCCTCCTCAATAGTTTTTTTCCTCAAGAATTTATTTTTGACGGGGCCCATCATTTTTCCATAAATGCAGTGCAATAACTTCACACCCAATGATATTTAATTGAATCAGAATCACGGCGAGACTCTGCCTCCCGTGGGAAACGCTTATTAAACTAGGAGGGTTAGGAAATGAGGTCCTGAGGTGAGAATCGCAACGCCGGCGCCTTCCAATTAGATTCTCAGTGGGGAGATAGAAACTGGGGATGGAGAGGGAGTGACATTTACTGATTCGGTTTTGACAAGGGAGGTGGGACGGTGGACGGGGGGGTTGTTGTCTTGTACTGCTAATGATGTGCTGACCTCATTATGTTTACGAAGTGAATTTTGCAACAGGTTGAATGTTGAAGTCTAATTCAGTAGTTGGCTGAATGAATGAACCCCCCCCCCCCAACAGCTTTTCCTCTGCCACACATTATTGCATTGTTGTTCAGAACACTTGATGTGTCTTTTGAATAGGGCTCTCGAAATTGATGGCACTACCTTCTGATGGCAGACTCTGGGTTTGTCAGCAGAACAAACTATAGAAACGTAATGGTTTTGCTGTCCTTTTTTTATGAGATGACTCTAAAAAGAACCTTCAAATAGATGAATAGTGTGAGTCATAGAAATATAATTAATAGAACAGGCTTGGAAGCGCTAACCCTGACCATTTGACTGGGAAACTCATGGGTACACTCGCAATGGCTGCCTGGTATTGTGATTAAATTATTTTCATGCTAATTTGGAATGTTCTATCAACTAATGCTGGATTGCCATGGTAATGTAGGATGTTCATTCAAATTATGCTAACTGATGTGGTTCATGCAATGGAATGTATTTGTTGTTGTAATGTCAGTTGAGTTGACTCAACTGATTGAAGGGTACAATTTCTGCTTTTAATTCCTTGCATGCGTACACTCAATGGCTGCCAGTCCACCCATTATCGCGTCATTGACTTGTGTTGGGACGTCCGTTCTATTAATTCTATTTCAATTGGGAAAATGAACAATTCTCCTTCATTTGGCTGGGGGAAATCTAATGTCTTTCGGGATGACAAAGTATCCCAGCATAATAGCCAACAATTTCATGGGCTGTTATTTCATTTTTACCGCCACATGTTTTTTAAACACGTTTTTCTCTTTAACAAAAGCTCACATCAGTTATTCCTAATTGAAGATGGCGATCAATGTCCCCAAGGGAGGAATTTCATTTATTGAACCATAAAATGCACCACCTAGCCAAATACATCAACATATGGTTTAGTGAGAACGCCTACATAAACTGTGTGGTAGAAATTCTGAAAGCCGGCCATTGAGGCAGCGCCTTGTAGCCCTAGGTCATTCTGAAGTGAAAAATAGTTTCTTAATAATCTGGCATGCAATATTTATCTTCTGAGTGCCAGCTCAGCAGAGTCTAGTGCTGGTTAGTCAAGTCATATTCCAAGGGCTTGTTTGATTAAGACCCTAGGCAAAGTGCTCTATTGCTCTGGATATGGAGCACATTGTTTGGGATGTGTCAAGGAAAGTTGATTTATCCTCCTGCTTTGACTACATCGACAACATCGTTTGTTCGCACAGAATCATTCCTAGGGGATAATCACTGTCGCGAAACGCCAATTCGGGACTGAAAGATGTTCATCAGATTCCCTTTGTTTATGTTATGCCTCGTGTCCTTGTCAACCGCTTAACCAGAGATCTAAATATGGGCAAACATTGGAGCACTATAAAGCCTACAGGTTGTATTTAGGCCAGATTCTAATTAAAGGAGCAATTGAAATTGTGTTAATTTCTTGAATGATAATGAACGAGTTGAGGCACTGACCTTATATTGAGTTGTATTATTTTCCAGAGCCCAGAGTTAATTATCCCTTTTATACCATGGCTATAATTTAACACACTTGCAGGTAGAAATGTTTTCAACATCCACTGAAGTAGCTAGCAGGTTTAATAGTGACAGTAGTTGCGTTGGTAATCAAACAAGACTTACTAGTTTTAAAGTTAATATCCTGCAATTCTACACAATTTTCCATGATTCGTGCCATGAGGAGGAGAGAAAATGTTGTAGCAATTTTATAGCTAATTTCTTGCAATTATACACATTATTTCCCATGATTAATGCCATGTTAATATATCTGAGAGTGACCAACAAAATCACAAGGGTTCCTGAATGGGGACCCCTGGAGGTCAGGGCCCCTGGGCGCACATTCGGACATGACAGGCTAGAATAACTTAGCCATGTCAGCAAAAAGATGATTTGATTGTTAATTGAGCTACTGTCAGGGACTGACATAACAAGAGAGAAACTGCCGATGCACAATCAAATGTGGCACATTGTGTAGTCTACTATTCTAACTCTCAACAGGAAGTTAAGACCCCGACTGACGGATAATTATTTATCTACAGTGGAGATGTGTGTCCTTCTGGAAGGTTCTCCCATCTCTGCAGCACTCCATCAATCAGGCCTTTATGGCAGAGTGGCCAGATGGAAGCCACTCCTCAGTAAAAGGCACATGACAGCCCGCTTGGAGTTTGCCAAAAGGAACCTAAAGGACTCTGGTCTGATGAAACCAAGATTGAACTCTTTGGCCTGAATGCCAAGCGTCACATCTGGAGGAAACCTCTCACAATCCCTATGGTGAAGCATGGTGGTGGCAGCATCATGCTGTGTAGATGTTTTTCAGCGGCAGGGACTGGGAGACTAGTCAGGATCGAGGGAAAGATGAATGGAGCAAAGTACAGATATCCTTGATGAAAACCTGCTCCAGAGCTCTCAAGACCTCAGACTGGGGCGAAGGTTCACCTTCCAACAGGACAACGACCCTAAGCACACAGCCAAGACAACACAGGAGCGGCTTCGGTACAGGTCTCTGAATGTCCTTGATTGGCCCAGCCAGAGCCTGGCTTTGAACCCGATCGATCATCTCTGGAGAGACCTGAAAATAGTTGTGCAGCGACGCCCACCATTCAACCTGACAGAGCTTGACAGGATCTGCAGAGGACAATGTGAGAAACTCGCCAAATACAGGTGTGCCAAGCTTGTAGCGTCATACTCAAGAAGACTTGAGTCTGTAATCGCTGTCAAAGGTGCTTCAACAAAGTACTGAGTAAAGGGTCTGAATACTTATGTTAATGTAATATTTCAGTTGTATTTTTATACATTTGCTGAAAGTTAAATTGTGTGTAGATTGAGGGGGGGGGCAATTTAATCTGTTTTAGAATAAGGCTGTGTCTGAATGATTTCCGAATGCACTGCATATGCAGTACCAGTCAAGTTTGGACACCTATTTTTACCATTTTCTTTTCTAGAGTAATAGTGTAGACATCAAAACTATGAAATAACACATATGGAGTCATGTTGTAACCAAGTGTTCAACAAATCAAAATATAATTTGAAATAGTAGTAGCCACCCTTGGCCTCGATGACAGATTTGCACACTTGGCATTCTCTCAACCAACTTCATGAGGTAGTCACCTGGAATGCTTTTCCAACCGTCCTAAAGGAGTTCCCACATATGCAGCATATGATAGTCCCACTAAGGGCAAACCAGATGGGATGGTGTATTGCTGCAGAATGCTGTGGTAGCCATGCGGGTTAAGGGTGCCTTGAATTCTAAATAAATCACAGACCGTGTCACCAGCAAAGCACCATCACACCACCACCTCCATGCTTCACGGTGGGAACCACACATGCGGAGATCATCCGTTCACCTACTCTGCGTCTCACAAAGACACATTGTTTGGAACCAAAAATATCAAATTTGGACTCATCAGACAAAATAACAGATTTCCACCGGTCTAATGTCCATTGCTCGTGTTTCTTGGCTCAAGCAAGTCTCTTCTTCTTACAGTTGATGTTGAGATGTGTCTGTTACTTGAACTCTGAAGGATTTATTTGGGCTGCAATCTGAGGTGCAGTTATTTGCCAGTTTTTGAGGCTGGTAATTCTAATGAACGTATCCTCTGCAGCAGCGGTAACTGTCTCTTCCTTTCCTGTGGCGGTCCTCATGAGCCTATTTTATCCTAGCGCTTGATGGTTTTTGTGACTGCACTTGAAGAAACGTTCAAATTTCTGACCTTCGTGTGTTAAAGTAACTGTTGGTCTTTGCTTATTTGAGCTGTTCTTGCCATAATATGGACTTGGTCTTTGCCCTATATAGGGCTATCAACTGTATACCAACCCTTCCTTGTCACAGCAAAACCGATTGGCTCTAATGCATTAAGAAGTACAATTCTAAAAATGTACTTTTAACAAGGCACACCTGTTAATTGAAATGCATTCCAGTGACTACCTCATGAAGCTGGTTGAGAGAATGCCAAGTGTGCAAAGCTGTCAAGGCAAAGGGTGGCTACTTTGAAAAATCTAAAATATATTTAGATTTAACACTTTTTTTGGTTACTACATGATTCCATATTTTATTTCATAGTTTGTCTTCTATTATCCTACAAAGTAGAACATTGTAAAAAATAAAAACCCTTGAATGAGGTGTGTTCAAACTTTTGACTCATACTGTATATACTCTTTTTACTCTGACATGTCCGAGGCTCACTTTGAGAGAGTAGGCTGCTGCTGTAGTGTACTACTGACCTTTGTCTGGATTCCTACCTCAGAAGATAGGCCAGTTGCCCTGTAAATTGTTTGACATTAATTTAAGAATTAAACTATTTACTACCAATAGAGATCGCAAAACTGCACTCTGTCAGGGGCTGGGAAATTCTTTTTTTTTTTTTGCAAAAAAATCCACTGAGGCAATGTGTGGACACTCCTAATGGCTCTCTGTAAAGATGCTTAGTTTATCTTTGTCAGCATTCCTGAGTCTCCGGTCTTAACCTGCTGACATAATGGCAAAGTTGTCTAGCTACATGTAGCAGGGACTGACCGTTTCAGGCAGGGAAGTCAACATGATCAATATTATGAGGTGTTACATTAGCAGTTCGATTGTGTTAGGTTTATTTAAGCAATAAGGCCCGATGGGTGGTGGTATATAACCAGTATACCACGGTTAAGGGCTGTGTCCAGGCACTCTGCGTTGCGTCGTGCTTAAAAGCCCGTAGCACTGGTATATTGGCCATATTATAACAAACCCATGGTCCCTTATTGCTATTATAAAGTGGTTACCAATGTAATTACTGCAGTAAAAATGTGTTTTTGTCATAGGCCAATCAGCATTCAGGGCTCGAACCACCCAGTTTATAAATGTAAATATATGCAGCATTGTTATCATTTCCTCTCTCATTACAGGAAACTGACAGTAACACCATTAAGAAAACAGAAAAAGAGACCAAGTTCAAAGAGGCCAAGAAAGTCCTGAAGAGAAACTTCCAAGTCAACACCAAATTAGTTTTCACTGAAGACGGACAGGTTTGTGCAAACATTTATCTACATTCCATTTTATTTTGAGTCAGATCCAGTGATACAATTTTTGGCTGCAGGCTCTGCATCAGCTAAATGAGAGAACCCATTTGTTTACGGGCAATTCCACGCTAACAGATTTACGCTTAGATTTTTCACTTTAAAATATCTGCCAAACAAAAACCATGGATTTTAAAGTTGAACAAAACAAACAACTCTATGCACAATGACTACTTTGAATAATTTGCGCAATCATTTGTATAAATAAAGCATGTGCAGATATAATGTTTGGTAACAATAAAACTGTGGGAGATTTTACTGTAATTCTGTTACCAAATGTTGCATCTGCACAGTTTTTCCCAGTTATTGTTTAATGTATGTATTAATTACGGTAACATCTTCCTCAGTTTTATTCTGTTACCAATCTTTGTATCTGTACACTTCTTCCTATAAATGTGTTTTTGTAAAATTCTGTGGAACATAAAAAGTAGTCCTTGTGCCTAGAGTTTTGTTGAACTTTGAAATCAATGTTTTTTCTTTGGTATACATTTTAAAGTTACAATTATGAGTCTCAGCGTAATTGCTTGCCATTACAACCACCATTCAGAGACAATTAGATGGCACCTGTGATGTTTAGTTGTGTTGGCTGCATTGAATCCCAGCCAGCTGCAAATGTAATGAAGGAGACTAAACGTGTGTTGTATGCCCTCTTCTATGTGTGCGTTTGTGTGTGGATAAATGTTTTTGTGTGTGCATATGTGTTGATTCCTATCCAGCTGAAAATGAGATGGCACCATTGCAGTGTTGTGATTTAACTCTGTGTTGGTCTATGCCCCTCGCTCTCCAGATGGTGCAGCAGTGGCCCCCGCTCCAGAGGACGGCCGTGCCAGCCACAGAGGGGGAGGATGAGGACTGCACGTCGGGCATCAATGTGGAGGAGGCCAGAGAGAGGCTGCGCCGAGAGGACCAGGAGTTTGACAAGCTGGAGTACAGGCGTAAAGTCAAAGAGAAACACAGGGTAAGACTGTAGTACAATCATTAAGTTAAACAAACACACGGGTGAAGACTGCCGCACAGCCGTCAAAGAAAAAAATGCATCAAATCAAGCAGAAAAAGCAGTCAAGACTGTAGACAGAAGCAAAAACACAGGGTAAGACTGTAGTTCAGTCACAGTGTCAAACGGTTGCTTCACTAGCCCATACCGCAGCCTCGGGCAGGAGGTTAGTCAATTATTTCCCTGCATCATTTGGGAAAGCAGCATTTGATCCTAATGGTGATCCTCCTGCACTGAAGGGGGAGGGGGGGGGTGACAATAAAGTAGTACAAACTGCATAATCATAATGTACATGACATAATATATTCCTGTATTGTTACTGCTGCAAGGTCCCTTAGGGTACCTTAGCACCTGGTTGGATGTTTATATGAATCGCTGTCAACGGAGCCAGTTAAATGCTCCAACTTAATCTCCCCCACTCTGCACCCAGCAGGTACTGTATGAAAAATAAATGTCACAGCTGTGACACGTGCACGCTCACACATACGCATAGATACACACACACACACACACACACACACACACACACGCGCCCTGAGGTTATAACCTCAGTGATTGAGGACAGGCATGGGCCAGATGGGTCTCTGGAATGACTTGAAGCAGCTGTTGGAGCTGCACAGTATCAGTGGGGACCAGATGAAAGGGAAGGCAAGGCCAAGGGAAGGCAAGACCAAGCATTCAATGTGCTTAGAAATGGGCTCTGCACATTAAATTCAATAACCTGTTAGATTAGGGCAGAAAAATGTATCAGAAACTAGGTGGTCTTTATAGGCCTTGTATTGGGCTTAGATAGATAGATATCAATAAACATGATTGATATCTAATTGCCTTTTTTTTTAATTTTTTTTTTAATGTATAACAAGGTCAAAATGTAAGCTATTAAAAGACCATCTTAGTTCTACTGCAGTAAAATCTAAAAAATGTGGGCTAGTACAGTACTGGAGCTCAAACTCTGTTTGGATATGAGTGTTCTAGATTTGCCCAGAGGAGAAGGCAAAGCCTGTCGTGCTGCACCCGTCCCTCCCACTCCAGGTTCTATTTTTAATCCCATATATAGTATATCGCAGGTTGAAACCCAAATGACAATAACAGACATGTCTGAGTCTGGCACACAGCTTGGGAGCCCACAGGCAGACGGGGAGATTAGGTTCAGTTAATATTTTCGAGAGCGAGGTTCGTTTCTCCACTAAAATAACTGCAGAAAGTTTGCTCAGCTTATCTGATTTGCAGAGAAAGTACTTTCCTTGCCAGTGGATAAATATTGACTGCTGGATGCTATTGTCTCACCCACTCGTTGCTACCTTATTTTATTTTATGAGATTATTATCTTATGATTTGATTGGAAGTAGTAATGACTGGCCTTTGAAAGGCATGTGTTGTGTTGATGAGGGAATATATACATTGCACAATGTGTAGAAAACTCATATAGAACAGAATAAAGTCATTTTAGCAGTGTAGTCAATGTCAGGGATTTCTTTTTCACCCTTATACAATTACCTTCTACTCAATTAACCCAAAGCTAAATAACCCACTAGTATTTCACTTTACTAGCAAAGGTTACAGTTCATCAAAACCTGATGAGGAATTTAAAAATGTTATGGTTGAGAGGGATGAAGCAGAAGGAATTGCAAATAAGTCTGGCTGCACAACCGATTGGCAAACGTACTGCAAATGTATAAATAATGTGACTAAACTGAATAAAAAGACGAAGCTACACTTTAAAACAAAGAATGATAGTAAAACGCTTTGGAGCGCCTTCAATGAAATTTTGGGGAAAATGCAAGCGCCGTTCCATCATTCATTGAATCAGATTCATTACAAAACCCACTGATACTACTTAAATTATTTTTTAATTGGCAAGATTAGCAAACTTATGCATGACATGTCAGCAACTAATGCTGATACTACACATCCAAGTATATCTGACCAAATTATGAAAGACAAGAATAGTAATTTTGAATTCCGGAAAGTGAGTGTGGAAGAGGAAGTTTTTTTGTTGTCTATCAACAATGACAAGCCACCGGGGTCTGACAACTTGGATGGAAAATGACTGAGGATAATAGCAGACGATATTGCCACTCCTATTTGCCAAGTGTTCAATTTTAGCCTACTAGAAAGTTTGTGCCCTCGGGCCTGGAGGAAGCTAAAGTCCTTCCTCTACCTAAGAATAGTAAAGTCTCCTTTACTGGCTCAAAGAGCTGACCAATCAACCTGTTACCAACCTTTGACCAGATACAATGCTATTTTACAGTAAACAAATTGACAACAGACTTTCAGCATGCTTATAAGGAAGGACATTCAACAAGCACAGCACTTACACAAATGACTGATTACTTGAGAGATTTATGATAAAAAGTTTGATTTTCATTTGAATATTCTGTAATTAACATAAAGAAAATTTGCGCATTTTCCCACCAGTGGCTTAAGTTTTCATGTACCAAATAAAAATCTAAAGTTCAATGTGTTTCCATCGCATTTTCAACTCTACCGATAGTTTTGTCACAAACTATTGAGTTAAATAGAAGTATACCTACTCTGGTTTTGGCACATGCGCTCTAGCCAACAGCTCACAGATACAGTGCGAGTAGGCTAGTCTACATAATTATTATGGATCAGAGCGATAATATTTGTTTTTGTCAAACGGCAGTCAAGCGTCAATCATGTCACCAGAGTAAGACCCTCTATTTATTTGGAAGGAGCATCAAGATCACAGTGCACTCTCACCACCCTGTTAAGTTCATCATAACGTATTTCATCTGTAGCCTTATAAACTGCATGGTTTCCCGAGTCACCTTGGGAGGACAACACCATGTCATAGCACGACTCGAAGTTTACTTCGATATGATGGTTATTATGTCAATATTTGCGCATAAAGGCGTTTGTCCCACCATTTCTCACATACTTAATTTTACAGCCACAAAAAGATCCCACCGTGTCGAACGAACAAATTCTGTTGCCATTTGTAAAATTGTACCGAAGCTACCTGTTTCCACCATCTGTTGTGATTTTAAAAAAACATGACGTTACTCAAACTATGGATGAAAATGTGGTTAATGTCAAGCATGCATTAGCTCTGCTGAAGTGTTGTGTAGGTGAGCCACCTCCCCCGTAAAGGGCGGCCCTCGAGTGGCTCATCTCATGGTCTCGACAATTAAGTTATGCTGCAGGCACTCCCCCAGCAGGTCTATTAGGCATGGCTGTTGTGATTAACGCCTTGTCCCGTTCATTTGTCGTGCTCGCCGAGCATTGCCAAGAATGGTTGTTGTGATGACGGCTGACGCGTGAAGGGAAAAACAGACACTTTAAAAATCCATTTAAATTTCTGTGCAGCACGCTGCCTCCGACACTCAGACGCGTGTCCAGAAATCAATTAGCAGCATTCACCAACATGAATCATTCCTAGCTGGCTGGCGTGCTAAATATCCCTCATGTAGCTAACTCTCTGTCTCTGGCTGTACCAAGACCCTACTCAAACACTGTTGTGATCGTTTTAGTTTGACGTTCTAACTGAACTTGCCCCCTGTACTTCTACAGTAGAGAGCCAACCGCTCTGGACCACTGTAGCTACTGTAACTGCACACAGCATGCTGACTGAGGGACCGGAGGCATGCTGACAGACTGCCAACTAGATGGGCAGTTACTAGTCTGGTGGCCGTGGCCCATACTAATGGAAGGCAGCTCAGTGGGGAAAATGTATTACTCTCCCCAGACCGTCCTAATAGATCCATAACTTATTTGTTAGTCACGACTCCCTCTGGTGTTCGCTCTCTCTTCTCCCACTTCCTTTCTTATGCTCTTGCTATCGCTCTCCCTCCACCACTTTTCTGCATCGTTTGGAGGCCGGGCCAGAGTAGATTCCCATATTTTCATTCGGTCACGGCCCTGTGCTCCTCGCTAGCTCTGTAAAAGGCTTTAGAAACCCTCCCCCTGCTCATACCTTGTGGCCTGAAAACCAATGAGAGTCAGGTGAAAACCAATGAGAGCCCGGTTCTAGCCTTCCTCCCATATCACAGACAAATGAGGAGGGAGTGGATGGCTGTAGGACAGCAGCCATTCCCCTCCTCCCCACCACACACACACCCACTAGTGGCGGTCGCTGCTGTTTAAGATTAGGGAGGACCATTATTTTTGTTTCTTGGCCTTATTTCCGGGGTAGGATGTCATTGTAAAATAATTTGTCCTTCACTGACTTGCCTAGTTAAATAAAGGATAAATCAAAATTATATTACAGCATATTGGATGACTGTCATTCATATTCCATTCACCCAGCTCAATGTAACATCGAAAGATTTAGGCTACTACATGATACTAGAATTTGCCCTATACCCATCATAAGGTTGCTACAACCTCGCCTACAAATGAAAGTTGATAATATAGGTGCACAGGTCGAGAGACCAATTGGAGTAATCAAGGTGACAGAGAGTGACTCATTCAATACCGCCTTGCACACTCTTGCCTGCATCTAGCTGATCTAGGGTGTAATCATTAGTCCCAACAGCAGTTGCAAACAAGTTTCGATTAGACAAATTCAGCTATATTTATCCCTGTTACATTCCATTTGCTTCCTTTTCAGAAATGTTTTTCAACAGAATCGGCAGAATGAATACACCCTTGATCACCTGCACACACAGTTCACTTTCATAGCAGCCACATACAAACAGCTTCATCACTTTGGGTTATGTGTAACTCTGTGTTGTATGTGTCAAACTGCTTTGCTTTCTCTCGGCCAGGTCGCAGTTGTAAATGAGAACTTGGTCTCAACTAGCCTACCTGGTTAAGTAAAGGTGAAATAAATAAAAATTAAATTAAAAAGGGTCTCGTTAAGGGAGAAAAAGGTTTATGGCCCGTATCACTTAGTTTCCTGCCTAGCAATAAAGATACAATGTTTGTTCAGATGTGTAGGAGGAGACTCAGCCTAGGAGAAATGGTTAAATATCAGTGCTTGTGTGAACGATGTCTTTGTCTAATGCAGCTGTATTGATCCTCTAAGAAGAATAAACTTGGTTTGAGCTTTCATAGTATCCGTGGAGTTTTTACTCTGAAAATTAGAACCTAACAATAGTCTCTATGTATCGGATAATGGCACAATCATTTGGCCTTGGGCTCATAAAATGTATTTAATGTATGGCTCATCAGGCTTTCATTTTAATGCCGATCAAAGCTTTAATCAAAGCTATATGCTTTAGTATGACACTTCTGGTTTGTGCTGGAAATACTGGATAACTTATTTATTCTCTGGATGGAACATTTTGTAAAATACCGGGAAAATATTCAACCCTAATACACACACACATTCTAATGCAAAATGTGGTTTTCACTGAGTGACATTTGGGGCAGAAATGAAGAACTCCTGTATCAGCTGCTGACATTTCCTAATGCATTCTCCCGCTGCATATAAATAGGCTTCTGTTTTCTCACACTATCATTATTTTTCCCCTCTAGCGAGGGTTTCACTCCCGTGTCAAGTCGTTTACTGTGGTCAGTTCTCCCTGAATATGCCGTGTTGGCCAAATGATAATGGTGGAGGTCTGCTTTATTTTGGACTGTGTTTTGCAAGTCAGCCATTTTGTTTAGATTTGTTTGGTGTTTTTTTCCCACCTGAAGGATGTGGCTGCCCCTCGATACTCTATTGTGACCTGTCTAACCTCCACTCCTCTGTCTGCTTTCTTTCCTCCCATCCCCTCTCTTCTATGACCCATGGAAAATGTCTTAGCTTAGAGGCAGTAACCAGTGAATCTTATCATTAAAAAAAACTACATAGAACAAAAAAGAGAAAGCATATCCTCTCATGGAATCTCTGACAATCTAACGAAATACAGCCATTTCACCCCAAAACAACCTGCCCTGAAAGGCATGGATTGTCAGAGATATACGACACCTAAATCTGGTCAGACTGACATTGCTCCAAACTCAGTCTCCCTCTTCTCTCCCACAGGAGAAGAGACTGAAGGAGAACGCTGCCAGAAGAGAAGCCAGCAAGCAGTACGCTGAGGTAAGTCTCTCCTCCATTTTACATTAGAATTTCTCCCCCCAAACCCCTCTTAAAATCCATCACATCCTAAATGGGTTTGACTCCATTCACTAGCTCCCCTTCACTCGTGTTACGTTAAACCGTGGCTGTTTAAAGTGATACTTCTGTCAGGATGCTGCTATTGAACTCGTCTAGCTTCAAAAGGAGAGGCAGTCTCTAAAAGTGAGGGCCACACTCTACCCCTTCGTCTTTGTAACAAAGGCAGAAGGAGTATTCTCTCTTCTTCAGCCAATGTCAGACGAAGAACACAGAGTCCCCTGATGCCGATGTAGCACTTAGCTTTTAGATTGGAACAGAATTCATTGAGGAGAGAATGGGACAAGCACAATGGTACTTTACAGGGTCATTAATGTCAGCCCCTCTAGTGAGTCATGTGAAGTGTTAACTTCACAAAAGGGGACATGCTTTTCTGCAGACAAATACCAAACGCTCCATAGAGCTTCTCTATCGCCAGCTGAATTGGCTCCACTCCTGCCACGTGATGATGAGACTGAGAGAGTAGTTCCTTGTCTTACGCAAGATCCCGGTCACAAAGCATCTGGGGTGTCTTCAGCAGAGGCGAGTCCCTCTCCGTGTAATATTAAATCCCCCTCTGCTCAGCTTGTGTCCGTCTGCCCGCCTGCTGAATTCGTCTTGCGTAATGTGGAAATGAAAAATCTTGTCTTCAACCTCAGCATAATTACCATGCCAGCACTCTTTCTTTCTCTCCTGTCAATCAAACACACAGTGTCATTACATTAATGCTGGCTTGCAGTGATAGATACTCCGGAGGTGTTAGGGTGGCATTTCTCTAATCCCCCTTCCGGCAGCTCTTCTGATGCCTCCTACCACTCTGGTGTATAGCCTACCTTACGTCTCCTGCTCTGTTTAGCACTCCTATTTGGCCTCTTCAGTGACGCGGGAGACTAATAAGGGGAAAATGAATCCACGTTTCCCATCTTTCTTTAAAGAAATACTATGTAGAAATGGCTCCGGCATTTCCTGGTTGCTAAAATTCTAATATTTCGCCTAATATCAGTTTGTGACAAAACAAGCAACAATCGTGTCGCGCAGTATTCACCAATCGGTCGATCTCCAAGCCATTCCTAGTCGCTCACCAAACGTTTCTGTAAAAAAATATGATTAAGCCTTGCTATTTATTTTTTTCATTTTGCACTGTTGGTGGTAGGTGCACTTGATTCAGCAGCCTTAGCGCTGGGAAGGCAAGGTGTCCCCATTTTTTTTAAGCACTAAATGTGTCTGAAAGTAGAACTCCGCCTATCCGGCAGGCCCAGAGAGAGAATCAAGTGCACCTATAGGCCTACCACTAGCCAATCAGATTACCGTGTCTGCACAGTTTCCTCGAGCCATAGACTGATAAAAGAAGCTTCGACCGCACAGCAAAGTTAATAATGTGAGATTTCAACACTTTTAAAACCATGACTAGAGAAAGACTCAACGAATACAGCAAAGAGCTGCTGTTATTATGAGTTAGCTTATAATTAAGTTATTCAGCACTGTCAACTTTGTTCAACAGTTTTATAAGCCATAAAATATGTGTTCTCTCTAATTCCACTCACGCTACAAGCAGCCTGCAGCTACAATGAATGAATATAGCGAAGTGTTTTGATAAGCTTGCGTTATTATTTGCTGCTTGGCTTTTTTAATATATAGAGATTTTTCTTTCTCTGGTCATAGGAGTAACACCATTAATTTGCGCATGAGGCATGAATAATGCAGTTTGACTTAAGTTTCGCCATCAGCTGGGGGAGGGAGCCTCGCATCCGACATTCGAAGTAATGCAACAAATGATCTAGCAGTGTGATCATGTACCTAAAATGTTGAAATATAATTTTGAAAATGGTCTGAGCCACACACAATTGGTGGGGCAGTTCAAGCGTGGCCAATATGCAGTGCTAATGTATTGGGCCTACAGCACAGACCTCATGTTAAACACATTCTAATAATCTGAGCAGTAGAGGTCGGCTTGCATTTTGACTTGGTGATCTTGACTTAGAAAAGGTTGGTAGGCATCCCAAATGGCGCAGTGGTCTAAGGCAGTGCTACCTGGGCCACTAGAGATCCTGGTTCGAGTCCAGGCTCTGTCGCAGCCAGCTGCAACCAGAAGACCTATGGGGGCGGCGCACAATTGGCCCAGCGTCGTCCGGGTTAGGAGAGAGTTTGGCCGGCAGGGATGTTCTTGTCCCATCGCGCACTAGCAACTCCTGTGGTGGGCTGGGTGCATGCACACTGACACGGTCGCCAGGTGTACGGTGTTACCTCCGACACATTGGTGCGGCTGGCTTCCGGGTTAAGCGGGCATTGTGTGAAGAAGCAGTGCGGCTTGGCTGGGTTGTGTTTTGACCTTCGCCTCTCCAGAGTCCGTACGGGAATTTCGGCGACGGGACTAGACTGGAACTACTGTTTGGATACCACGAAATCAAAAAATAAAAGGTTGGTGACCACTGGTGTAGAGAATTATTGTACCATCTAAACCCAAAAATAAAAAATATTGTATTTTCAGCTGTTTGAAGCTAGTGTACAAAACCTAAAGTACGATGCAGAAGACCGGGAATCATAGAAATTGAGCACATAGAACATATCTACAACTTCTTAGACTTGCTTTCAATGAGAATTACAGATTTATAACACATTTCTGTGAATTTGGTTGGGTATCACAAAAACCTACACATTACAGCTTTAAATCTGCCCATTTTTTAAAGTAGCTTTTTTTTCTCAATTCGTTCATCTTCTGTTGGCCCTGAAGTCTGCTCTTATGTTTTAGCAGCTGCATGGTAAACCAGGCTGCTTCATCCTGGTATTGATGGGGGCTGTGTGTTGAACTATGCACCGCCATACTGAACACTTCTCACTCTGCCATCCTCCCACTCACACAGAGACAATTAGAGCATTACAGGCTGTCTCCACTGGGCAACGTGCCTTCAGCCCTCCACTGTTGTCTCATTTATCATCGCTAACACTTTTCCCCAAAGCCTGCGAGCGCAACCATGGTGCCCTCAATAAAGCAGCAGGCCAGACTTATCCAGGCTAACGCTTGGGGAGACTTCGTGCTTGTTTGTTAAGGATTTGGAAGGAATTGGGAAAGTCTTAGGTCAGATATAGCTTGTTAACAAAATGAAGTGCCTTCTACACTGTCCTTGAGTTTAAAGTTTTTTTTGTCATTTGAAGTTTTGATTTTGTGTGGTTTTGTGATCCTGGAGTATTTATTTAGTCTTCAAGGTCTTATTTAATCTTCAAGTTCTCTGGGCAAGATAAAGATGCAGCATCTTGTTTCTAAGGGTGCTATTGATCATATAAGCACAATGTCAAGTAGTTGGATACCTTAAGGCAGGTATTCCCAAACTGGGTTGCCGTCGTGGGTACGCCAAATACAAATGTGATTCATAAATTATTATTTTTTTCTTCACATTTTCAAGCCTGAGTAGCTTCGTTTCACTGCCAAAAATAAAATTAAACAATCTAGTGTTCAGCGAAATAACAACACAATGTCAAATAATAAACATCCAATCACATTAACTGTTACTATCTCGTGGGAACTCCCCTAACGGTCCGTATGTAGCCAAACGTAGCCAAACGTAGCTGCTGTTCATTCCATTGGCTCGAAAATGGATAAATGGTTCAAAAAAAGTCAGGCCCATAGAGACACATACCAATTCTACAGGTAGTACTGCTACTACCAGCAGTACTACACCTGCACCTGTCCACGACACAAGTTGTTCTGCTTCCACGAGCACATCCAATGCTAGCATCAGTAATTTTACATTTGTTGTTAGCCCAGCTAGCATGGACACTGACAGTTGTGAATCTCATGCAGCCGAAAGAGCTACTGATCCCTTACCCGGGAAAGCACCGAACAGACAGTGACGTTGGACCATCGAAGAGGCGCAAATATGACCCCTACATTGATTTGGGGTTCACTTATATTGGGAGTAGTGCCTTTCCTCAGCCACAGTGTATTTAATGTGCAAAGTACCATCTCACAACACAATGAAACCTTCACTTTTGCGCAAACATTTAGAAACAAAACATGCCAATTTAAAAGAAAATAAGCTACGGGAGTTCTTTGAGCGAGAATGAAAGACTTTCGAGTAGTAAGACATGTATAAAAGCAACAGATACCATTAATAAGAAGGGTCTCGAAGCGTCTTTTATGGTGAGCTACGGAGTAGTTAGCACAGGCAAGCCCCATACTATTGTGGAGGACTTTAATTCTTCCTGCTACCGCAGATATGTCTGGGACAATGCAGGGGGGAATAGGCCCAACAACAAAAAATGCCTTCATCAAACAACACTGTTTCACAATGCATCATTGACGTGGCAGGAGATGTTTTGAAACAATTACTGCTTCACATACAAGCCAGTGATTTCTATGCATTACAGCTGGATGAGTCAACAGGCGTGGCGGGCCTGGCACAGCTCCTAGTATATGTCAGTTACATTTATGGGGGTTCAATTAAGGAAGACATCCTCTTCTGCAAACCACTGTGTATTTTTTGAACTATGCAATGATATGGGCAGCAAATATGTAACACTTTTACAACATACAGAAGTGCGCTGGTTATCAAGGGGCAAAGTATTGACACCTTGTTTTAAAATTGAGAGACGAGCTGAAAGTTTTCTTCTCTGACCATAATTTTCACTTGATGAGTTTCTCACACGACTGGCCTATCTGGGTGATATTTTTTCTCGCCTTAATGATCTGAATCTGGACTTACAGGGACTCCCCGCGGCTATATTCAATGTGCGGGACAAAATTGAGGCTGTGATTAAGAATTTGGAGTTCTTCTCTGTCTGCACTAACAAGGACCTTCCTCCAGTCCACTTACCGATATCTGAACAAGAGAGCCTCATCACAATTGCAACAAGTGGTTGTGTGAAAATAAAATTTAATCAGAAGCCATTGGCAGATTTCTGGATTGGGCTGCGCTCAGAGTATCCTGCCTTGGCAAATCCCCTGTTAAGACACTGATTCTCTTTGCAACCACGCACCGATGTGAGAGTGGATTCTCATCCCTCACTAGCATGAAAAACTAAATACAGGCACGTGCTGTGTGTGGAAAATGATTTAAGACTGAGACTCTCTCCAATACAACCCAACATTGCAGAGATATGTGCATCCTTTCAAGCACACCCTTCTCATTAACCTGTGGTGAGTTATTATTTCGATGAACAAATAAAGTTTGATATGTAAGATAGCGAAATTAAAGAGTACAATTTTAGATTATAATTGTTATTTGTGCCCTGGTCCTGTGAGAGCTCTTTGTCACTTCCCACAAGCCAGGTTGTAACAAAACCTGAATTAAACATAAGAATGAGCATATCATATAGTGTGTGCTTGGCAGGCTTACAATGATAGAAAAATCAACTCTCAAATTTGATAGTGCGCTGACCCTGGTGCTAGAAGGGGGTACACAGCTGGAGGTTGAACGTTTGAAGGGTACGCGACTTTAAAAAGTTTGGGAACCACTGCCTTAAGGATATTATAAAGATGAGATTTGTCTCTGACGAATTACCGGGCTCTTAGGCTGTGCGTGAGATTCCAGTTTGGGGAAGCATTTAATGCATCCATCTTAGCAGTTTCAGACTAATGTAAGAGCCTACTATTCCTAATTTGATGTGTAGATTGGATGGTGAGGAATGAAGATTATAATAGCTCACTCACTGTTTGCCCCAAAAAATAGGCTGCCGTTCTGAAATATGCGTTTCTTGTCCATTCTTTGCACTTGTTTGGAGCTCAGCCCCAGCTATGGGATTTTTTTTTTTTAAGTGTACGTTATTTATAATACGTTTCAGATTTTACATTTGATTAGTTGTATGTATTGTATATACGTGGTATACGCTGTCCAACGAAATGTGTACAAGTTTTTTCTCAACAATGCAACAATAAGAAATAATAAAATATAAAAATTGAATAAACATTTTAGCATAAGTATAATACAGGAAGGCACAATTTATAGTACAATATTTACACATGTATCAGGGAATGTGCACTATTAGCAGTAGTAAATATAGAGCCTAGTTTGTGTGGACTACATGACCAAAAGTATATGGACACCTGCTTTTTGAACATCTCATTCCAAAATCATGGACATTAATATGGAGTTGGTCCCCCCTTTACTGCTATAACAGCCTGCACTCTTCTGGGAAGGCTTTCTAATAGATGTTGGAACATTTGCTGCAGCCATGAGCATTAGTGAGGTTGGGTACTAATGTTGAGCGATTAGGCCTGGCCAGCAGTCGGCGTTGCAATTCATCCCAAATATGTTCGATGGGGTTGATATCAGGGCTCTGCAGTCCAGTCAGGTTCTTCTACACCGATCTCTGCAAACCATTTACGTATGGGCCTCGCTTTGTGCACAGGGGCATTGTTATGCTGAACGAGGGCCTTCCCCAAACTGTTGCCACAAAGTTGGAAGCACAGAATTGTCTAGAATCGCATGCTGTAGCGTTAAGATTTCCCTTCACTGGAACTAAGGGGCCTCGCCCAAACCATGAAAAACAGCCCCAGAGCATTATTCCTCCTCCACCAAACTTTACAGTTGACACGATGCATTTGGGCAGGTAGCGTTCTCCTGGCATCTACCAGAGTTCAATCTTGGTTTCATCAGACCATAGAATCTTGTTTGAGTCCTTTAGTTGCCTTTTGGCAAACTTCCTAGTGGGCTGTCATGTGCCTTTTACTGAGGAGTGGCCTCCATCTGGCCACTCTACCATAAAGGCCTGATTTGGCGGAGTGCTGCAGAGATAGTTGTCCTTCTGGAAGGTTCTCCCGTCTCCACAGAGGAATTCTGGAGCTCTGTACAAGGGGCCATCGGGTTCTTGGTCACCTCACTGACCAAGGCCCTTCTCCCCCGATTGCTCAGTTTGGCCAGGCGGCCAGCTCTAGGAAAAGTCTTGGTGGTTTCAAACTTCTTCCATTTGGAGCCCACTGTGTTCTTGGGGACCTTCAATGCTGCAGAAATGTTTTGTAGCCCTTCCCCAGATCTGTGCCTTGACACAATCCTGTCTCGGAGCTCTATGGAAAATTCCTTTGACCTCGTTGCTTGGTCTTTGCTCTGACATTGCACTGTCAACTGTGGGACCTTATATAGACAGCTGTGTGCCTTTCCAAGTTATATCCAATCAATTGAATGTACCACAGGTGGACTCTAATCAAATTGTAGCAGCATCTCAAATTTGATCAATGGAAACAGGATGCACCGGAGCTCAATTTCGAGTCTCATAGCAAAGGCTCTGAATATTTATGTAAATAAGGTATTTCTGTTTGGGTTTTTTAAACCTGTTTTAGCTTTCTCACTATGGTGTGTTGTTTGTAGATTCATGATTAAAACATTTAATACATTTTAGAAGAAGGCTGTAACTTAACAAAATGTGGATAAAGTGAAAGGGGCTGAATACTTTCCGAATGCACTGTAAGGGGAGTCAAAAGAAACACGACAATAATATACAAGGGCCACATAGCGAACATTACAAGTACAACTGTGTATATGGATTCTCTTGATAATTAAGTAGGCATACACTACATAGTGTGTGAATTGACACGCTCTACTGTCACACGCAAATTTCAACGGCGTCCCTCCATGCGTTTTCGGCTTAAGGCTGCATGATGCGACAAATGATTATTTGAAAAAAGTTTAATGAAAGGCATTCGCGCTGCTCTGTTTCTTGTGCAGGCTGCACACACTTCATCAGTCTCTCATTCACAAGTTGACAAGCATATGATATTCTCACCCATCAGACTATTCTCAATTGAATCTGGTCTTTACATAGAGCCTGTAATATGTGCGGAATTCTTATTTTATTTAGAATGGCCATTAACTTTTTTTTATCTATAGCCTGCACTTGAATAGCGAATGTAAGATACGTGTGGTTTGTAAAGCAGATGAATGTGCTTAATTTGAAGAATGTAGTAATCAACAGAGCAGCACGAGAAAGCTGTCTCTTTTAAATAGGGGCCAGTCAGAACAAGGTTTTCACACACGATTGCTCATTGACTGGGCTTATAAGAACACATGTATCACTAGGATATGGGCTCTCCAACAGTGTTTCTGGGATCTTGGGCCTAAAGGCTATGTTTAGAGTTATTTGGCCACTTTAGTTGTTACAAACCTTTTCAAAACGTATAAGCATAGGGCCTCCCAAGTGGTGCAGCGGTCTAACGCACTGCATCGCATTGCTAGATCTGCCACACCCTTTGACCTAGACAAACATTGGCAGTAGAATGGTTTTACTGAAGAGCTCAGTGACTAGGGTGCCACCTTTTCAACAACTCAGTTTGCCAAATTTCTGTCCTGCTAGAGCTGCCCCAGGTCAACTGTAAGTGCCGTTATGTGAAGTGGAAACTTCTAGAAGCAACAACGGCTCAGCTGCGAAGCGGTAGGCCACACAAGCTCACAGAACGGGACCCCCGAGTGCTGAAAATCATAGCGCATCTGTCCTCAATTTCAGCACTCACTACTGACTTCCAAACTGCCTCTGGAAGCAACTTCAGGACAAAAAATGTTTGTCAGGAGCTTCATGAAATGTGTTTTCATGACCAAGCAGCCGCACACAAACATAAGATCGCAATGCCAAGTGTTGACTAGAGTGGTGTAAAGTTCACCGCCATATTACTCTGGAGTGATGAATCACGCTTCACCATCTGGCAGTCCGACGGACGAATCTGGGTTTGGTGGATGCCAGGAGAACGCTTACTGCCCGAATGTATAGTGCCAACTGTAAAGTTTGGTGGAGGAGGAATAATTGTCTGGTGCTGGTTTTTAATGGTTCGGGTTAGGCCCCTTAGTTCCCGTGAAGGGACATCTTAAAACTACAGCATAGAATGACATTCTAGATGATTCTGTGCTTCCAACTTTGTGGCAACAGTTTAGGGAAGGTCCTTTCCTGTTTCAGCATGACAATGCCCCTGTGCACAAAGCGAGGTCCATACAGAAATAGTTTGAGATCTGTGTGGAATAACTTGACTGGCCTGCACAGAGACCTGACCTCATCCACATCGAATACCTTTGGAGTGAATTGGAACGCCAACTGCGAGTCAGGCCTAGTCGCCCAACATCAATGCCCGACTTCACTAATGCTCTTGTGGCTGAATGGAAGCAATCCCTGCCGCAATGTTCCAACATCTACTGGAAAACCTTCCCAAAAGAGTGGAGGCTGTTATAGCAGCAAAGGGGGGACCAACTCCATATTAATACCCATGATTTTGCAATGAGGTGTTTGACTGCAGTCATTCATCTTGACTGCCGGTTCACCGTAACAGCTGTACACAAGGTAAGGTTTTGAAAACAGGGGTGGCAATAATTTTGACATCCATCTAGTCGAGAGAAAATAATAGTACTTGTTAAACAAAATCTCTATCTGAGCAATTGTATTAGTATAATATACCTCAGTATTTATTTTATCAAGGGTACCAATAATTTTGGACCTGACTGTAAATGTTGATTTTATGTGATGTGCTTCCCGATGTGACACAGTTCAGTCATGTAAAGAACATTTCATGTACAAAGCTGCTAGGCTTTGGAGTCCCTTATCATCCTCGCACAGACCAGTACACAAACATGAACATTTTGATGCTGGCCCTACCAAGCCCACTGAGCTCGCTGAAGTTTGAGTGAAGCTGATTTAACCACCACTCACTCCAACTCTTTTAAATAGAGATCTCCCAAGACTAAGACTTATCAAACAAAGCCCCCACTTCGGACAGATGGCGTTTTGCTTGACTCATTTCCAAACCCAGGGTAAGTGCATTACTGTGATGGAATGCCAGGAGAACCACAATGCCCGGACTCTCTGCATCAGAAGTTGACGTTAGAAGGGGTAACCGCCCTTTGTTGGTATTTTAAAAGTAATCTTTGCAGATAACTTGGCAGCAACCTGATGGCCAATCCAGTGTTTCTCTGCTCCTCCTGGAATAATTATATCCGGCAGAGTCCGACATAACTGGAAAGCAGCCGTTGTCATCCGTTTCAGGAGGCCGTCCACAGTTTCTAGATGGCAGCTGTCATGTCTATTCTTTTCCCACTCTCTCTGGGGGATACCTCGTATAACAAGCAAATGCAGGTGTTGGGAAGAGGTATCCATACCACCCTTTGACAACCGATTCTCAATGGACCTGGTGGTGCTCTTGTGCTCAGTTACCACATCTACAGTGTTTTGTACCTGAACCGGTGCTATCATTTATTGCTTTCAATTGATACCTAAAAGCCCATCTCTCTTAAGTGTTCTATGCAGCAAATTAAGTTTTGTTTATTGTTAATTACTTAGCTTGACCAGTTTTGGTGTCCAAATGGGTACGAATATTATCTAATGAGCTGTATCAATGTTAAGCTCAAGGCTTTTCGGGATTGTTCACTTCCTTGTCTCATAACCTTCACTATATTATCTATAAACCCTCTTAGATTTAGCATCTGTGCGTTTTCGAATCCTGGCAAGCCTTTTAGGTCTTACTTTTATGTAATCCTGATGAGAAATGCCGGTGGTAGCTCTGCATGCGCCAATGAGTTCAGACAGCCTAATGTCTGACAGGTTAGTAATAAATGTTCCCTCCATGCTGCCTGAAACTGCTTTCCACTTTTCCCAGAGTTAGACTTTCAAGAGATGAAGCTCTAAATGAGAATCCATCACCAGGGGCCTGAAGAGATTTGATTAAAGTCCACCAGGGAGCGTGAGCTGTGGTGGCATGTCAGAATTTCTCCTAAAATACTTCTGTGTTCTCATCAATCTGTCCTCCCTTCTCTTTTATTGCTCCCACACTAGGATTTCTGTCTGTGTTCGTGTTTTGTGCCTAGTTGTTGGCCCAATGTTGATACAGAGCCCATGCTTTAATCAGTAAACTCCTAAATTGAATGAATAGGTGGAAATAAGGCTTCCTGGATGATCTAGATGAGCGTGTCCTGAAAAATTAATGCCTAGTATTCCAGCGTTTAAAGCGTCACATACATTTGATGGTCTCCTAAATGCTAAGTGATTACAGCATTTATTTAAATATTCATTGGCTAAAGTGCTGGCTGGAGCCATTCTAAGCTGGCACGAGGCATGGATTTAGCCTGTGTGTGATTGAGACACCTTAATCGACGTGACATCCCAGGTGGTGCCTCTGAAGATGTGTGTTAAACTAGCTGACACAGTGAAGGCGTGTATAAGAAGGCTGTGCTCACACACAAGGGAAATAAACATTGCATGATGTTGAATGTCAGCTTTTTACTTTGACCTTAAAATAATGGTGGTGCCTTTAAAGCTTTGAGATAATAATAATAATAATATATTTATTTATTTTATATAGAGCTTTTCATTACAAACAAGAATGTCAGTCGCATTGAAAACAAACACTAATGTAGGGATCTTGCAGTTCATGGTTGGTCTTCCACAGCTTCCGATGTCTATGCAGTTGGTCTTCCACAGCTTCCGATGTCTAGGCAGTTGGTCTTCCACAGCTTCCGATGTCTAGGCAGTTGGTCTTCCACAGCTTCCGATGTCTAGGCAGTTGGTCTTCCACAGCTTCCGATGTCTAGGCAGTTGGTCTTCCACAGCTTCCGATGTCTAGGCAGTTGGTCTTCCACAGCTTCCGATGTCTAGGCAGTTGGAATAAGCAGTCAGTAGCTTGAGGGGAGGGAGCCAAGCCAAGCTGAATAAACTGGCTTGCCGTCATCATTCCTGTAACTCCGTGGGTTACCACCAGTTATTTCAGATCAACCCTCATTAAGTTAAAAACCAAAGAAGTTATGCAGTTAAAAAACACTTAAAATAACGAACATATGCACAACATTTAGAGCTTTCTGCCTAGGTGTTCCCACAGTGCCATGGCAACCACTGAACTTGACGTTATTGATGTATAATATGACATCCTGTTTCAATCAATACATGGCATGCCATATACTGTGGAATTTACAACTAAAGGTGCACTGAGTATTGTATTGCTATTTTCCAGACAGTATCTGTAATATGTCTAAAGGGTTTTCAGTTTCTACGGTAACACTGGCTCCTCTCTCAGCTCAATATGGCATTCTTGTTTTGATGAGTACATAAGTCTCCCTAGAGGGAGCTGAGATTGCACTAACTTGAACATCTGAGACTGTACTGAAGATAATGAGATGAGACCACGCACAGGTCTGCTTGGTGGTGTGGAATTATGCTGCCAGTTCTTCAGTATATTTAGTTTATGATACTGTCAGCCTTGTTTTTTGGCGTTGTAATTACTAATATATTGGTCAAAGTAAGAAAGAGACTCATTGTTGTGGTTAATCTGTACATAATGATCAGGTTAGAAAAAATACTGTTCTCATCTATAGTGCTGGGCAGTATACCATATTTTACTATACTGAACAGAAATATAAACGTAACATGTCACAATTTCAATGATTTTACTGAGTTACAGTTCAGATAAGGAAATACGTCAATTGAAATTCATTAGGCCCTAATCTATGGATTTCACATGACTGGGCAGGGGTGCAGTCAGGCACAACCAATCAGAATGTGTTTTCCCCCACAAAAGGGCTTTATTAAAAACGTAAATACTCCTCGGTTACCAGTGATGATGTAGGCCTATATAGGTATGTTTGTGCAATGGTAAGAAACCATGTAATGTAACATCTAATTAGTCCCCTGGAAACACTGACCAACACTTTGGTTCCTACCCTGTCAATAATTCCTCCTTGGGGTAGTCATTCATTGTCATGTCAAACAATATATTCAAGGTGCTGCCCACTATATTCCAACCATAGAATTAGATTAATCATTCTATTTCCATGATCCCAACAGTTAACCAATTAATTAGACATATATTATTTCCTCCATATTATGCAGCTCTGTGGGGAACCGTGTGGTAATGATAACAAAAATGCAGAAAATGATGAAAATGCTGATAATTTTAGTTTGAAGTTAGAACGGTATAAAATGTTCAGAATGGTAGTGTTTCCACCCTAGGGTCATGAACTACCCATAAAGCATATTTAGAATGTTTTTATGATTGAAAAACATAAAATACCATCATACCATACATCAAATATTGTGATATGATATTTTTGCCAAATTGCCCTACTCATCTGATTTCAAGTTTGTTGGGACACACTGGTGTACTGTGTGTTTCTCCCTGCTCTGTTTCATGGGTCTGATTTGAAACTGTCCCTGACGTCAGCATGAGGTAGGGCGAACTCTTGTTTTTATTCTGTTCAAGTGGATATGACAGGACTGTTCTTGCCCCAGGTCTTGCTAGCAGAATTTCAAGTGAATCGTACAAAAGCCAGGTATCCATACAGGGTGCACAGACACTGAATCAGGCTCCCTGCACAGCAAGACTAGCGGCAGGACACTGCTGCTGATACTCCGACTTAATGTTCTAACATTAGGTAAAGCAAAGATTTCCTCCCGAGATACTAGAATTGCTACAAGTCCCACCCCATCCATATTTTGTTGCCTCTGGGTCGTAACGGGTCGATAAGATCTCTAACATGAGAAGAGTCAAACTGGCATACTGTGTACTCCCCTTCCTCACTAAAGTGCTTGAGCGATTGCTAGCCTCAAATCCAACGACATAGCATCTCATGAACTTTTTGAGCCCCTCCAGTCAGGCTTACGGGCTGAAACTTCCTTGGTAAAGGTAGTGAACGACGTTGCCTGTGCTGCTAAAGCTGGGAACATCTCCATCCTCCTGGACCTGTCTGTAGCATTTGACACTGTCATCAGATTTTAACTGGCCACATCTAGAGGCTTCTTGGAGTCTCCTTGCCTGGTTCCACTACCCATCTGATAGACAACAAATTGTTTCCCTTGGAAACTGCAGGTCTTCCCCAGCCCCTGTATCACAAGGTGTCCCCCAAGGCTATGTTAGGTCCATTACTGTTTATTATTTACATGCTACTCCTTGATCAGTTTCTCCCACCACTTTGGACTCAGATTTCACTATTATGCAGATGCATATGCACATCTAGGTCCACTCAAAAAAGTCTGTCATCGTGTTTAGTCTTCTCCCTGGTCAGTCTGTCATCGTGTTTAGTCTTCTCCCTGGTTAGTCTGTCATCGTGTTTAGTCTTCTCCCTGGTTAGTCTGTCATCGTGTTTAGTCTTCTCCCTGGTCAGTCTGTCATCGTGTTCAGTGTACTTTTATATACTTACTTATTTCTATGGGATTTTATTGCTTTTCATCCTGCTGCATAAAGTGATTTGGGGTGTCTTGAAAAGCATTTAGAATGAAATGTATTATTACTGTATCCATATTAAGCCTACATATGCGGCATAGCTATTGCTTCAGTGTCATCCACTAAGCTTAGAACTCTTTTATTCCATTTCATGTGGATATCTCTTCATTTAAATCAGCAAAGTGCATTGAACTATTGACTTACCAGCGCTTTAGTCTGTAGTCACAAGAATGTAGGAAAATCCATACCGCAGGTTGTTTGGAAAGTTATGAAAGAGGTAGAGTGTAGTGCTGTAGCTAACTCGGTCTCCCATAACATTTCATGCTCATGACCCTTTTTTTTTCACGGTAGCCTTTTAAAAAAAACATTATTTTTAACCTTTTTCAAACAATCCGTGGGGGAGGTCTTTCACACATATCAGATGGCCTGATAAATTGTTTTGTCTGGATAGAGCTGTTGGTTTAGAAAGCAGAGCTTTGAAGACTGTTTTCAAAGCCAGTTGAAATTGAGCAGCCCACCTTCTAGTCATGAAAATCAGCTTAGGTCTTAACGTTCCATCGAGTTGCTAAAACCAGCAATATTGTCCTCTCTTTCAAGGCTTTCTAGAAGCTATTAATAGTCTGGGACGGGCAAATAAGGCTGGTTGAACACTGAGGTTAGCAACACGGACTCAGATATGTGGAACAAACAGGGCCCTCTCATTATAGCTGTCCATAGAGAAATCTACCACAGCTGCGTTTGTCCCAAATTCTTTCATAAAATGGCGTCCCTGTGGGTCTGAGAACCCGAGCTCATTAACAAGTGCGTTCCACTGGGCAGTTTCATCCATTTTAAGTAGATCAATTATTTCCCTCTTTTCCCTCTCCCTCCCTCAGTACCTCCCCTCTCATTCCCTGCTTAGATTAAAGAGCACCCAGTGAAACGCCTTAGAACTTCCACTTGTTTTATTTGTAGCTTTTTATTGCCCTCCGAATATGTAGGTTACATTGTGTGAGGGAGATCCACGGGTTATTAGTGAAACACACAGAAGCAGAGTGGTTTGGTGCCCCCGATTCGGTGTTTACACTGCTCACATAGAGGCTTACCCCTCTGCCTGTCTCTGTAAACCTTTTTATTAGGCTGCGTTTATCTTGCCCCTCTTCTTTTAACCTGCTCTTGATTCAGACAGAGTTTGTTTGACTCATCCTATACTGCTTTAACCTTCTAGATATTTGTATCCGTCAGGCTTTCACTGTGAATATATTTTCATACTATTATTTTGGTCCGCCACTGCAGTATTTCCACTTGCCAGCGTCAGACTTGCAGTATTATCGCTGAGTTCATTTAGGGGTGTGATTTAGTGTGGCTTGGCAAGCTTTCTCTTTGTGAAAAATAACATTCATTAATTGGGCACACAAACATTGGCACATATACATTACTGTTTATGGGTGAAGTTTCCTCCCTCTAACCATGTCAATTCATTGATTGCATTGCTAATGCCAACTGCTAATTTCCTGTCTCCCCCTCACTCACAGTTACACCTGTACCTTTTTAAATGTGTTTGTTTCGGTCAGTAAGAACCTTTTCAAGACATTCGGTGGAACATTCATAGGGGTTCATATATTCTTCATGCAATTAATTGATTTGCTTACTGGATCCAGCACCTGAGGTATTTGTAGTAATGGTGTATTTTGTCCCAGGAGCAGAAGTCCGGTGAGGAGGATGAAGAGGAGGTGGTAGCGTACCTGGGCGGTTCTGATGGAGAAGAGTTTGACCCCAGCACACTGCCAGACCCGGACAAACTACACTACGACTCGGAGGAAGATGATGACCAGATCAGGTATTAAAAAAAAGTGCTACACTACCATCTAGTCTTTAGGCTGAAACTGGATGCATGATAGACCAAAGGTTCCATACAGGGCTTTTAAAATGGCTTGACAATGTGCAGCCCCTCTACCTGTACGGATTTTGTGATGAGTAAATCTGAAAGAAACAGGCATCAACTCGACCAAGCATAGATTAGATGTCTGGATATCACTGACGCATTCTAATCCTTTCAAAACTACCAGACAGAGTCGAGAAGCCATGGTTTGACATTTCTCCAGGAATCCATATTGGGGAAAATGAGGTGCTCAGCATTTTAGGCCTGGTGGTCTGTCGTAGAGGGGTTGTTTCTATTGAGCATTAATAGATTCATTAGATTTGCAATGTTGTATCACTGCTTGGCTGCCTGGGGTTATTGGGATTTGTGGTG
Organism: Oncorhynchus kisutch; assembly: GCF_002021735.2. Taxonomy (NCBI): domain Eukaryota; kingdom Metazoa; phylum Chordata; class Actinopteri; order Salmoniformes; family Salmonidae; genus Oncorhynchus; species Oncorhynchus kisutch. Next base: position 39,915,888 of record NC_034179.2, on the reverse strand, counting down.
TAATTGCCTCCGGAGCAGAATTATACCCTTTCCAGGAGGGAGGACTCACTCTGTAGCTTGCCGAGGCATTGATCGCGGGTCGGACAGCAGATAGGCCATAAAGTGTGTAATTAGAGGCAGATTTAAAGTGGCAGCAGAGGGTGAAGGGCAACGCGGCCTCTCGCTACAGGGTAATGCACCAAGGATTTAAAGGCGGAGAGGCTTCTGGTTTTCTGCTCCACGTCTCCCTCTCTCTTCTCAATGTTTTGTCTACTACGGCAGTGGTTCCCATCCAGGGGTACTAGGTACTTGAGGAGACTCATGAGACCATAGTCTTACTGGTAAAATGCACATGAGGGGGTACTCCGGGCAGAGCAAAATTCGGTTGGTGGATAGAGCAACTGGAAAAGGTTGGGAACCACTTTACTATGGACTATTGTCTTTGTGCTCTCGCTCTGACTTGTTTCTACTTATCTCCCTTTCAATTCCTCATGCTTCTCTCTCTCTGCCTGTCTTTCACTCCCTTCGCCTGCATTTATTCCTCCCTTTGGCTTCCCGTGTGTGGAGGATCAGCAGATGTTCCTTCGTCCTCCTCCGTGAGCCCAGAGGGCTGCAGGCGAGAGCAGATTTACAGTCCGCTCCACTTCCCCGCGTTCACTGCATGACTACGATGGCCCTTTACCACGCAGATCTACCGCCAGCCTGCCTGTCTCTCTCCCCAGGATGCTGGTTTATACTAGGGATGGATTTCTCAGAACACCACCACTTATATATCACCCTCTCCTTGACACCTTCTACTGCACCTCCTCCTCTCTCTTTCCAGCTCTCTCTTTCCTCCTAGTGTCTTCTTCTGGCAGATTTCCACACACCACTATCTGTAAGAGAAACCTCCCTGTGCTGCTTGTATAAGGCCTGGCCATTGTTACAGCACATCAAGAATATACTGTACTGTTCATCCATTCACTCTGGGCGTATCCCTGCTGAATCCATCCACGCCTGTACTGGCCAGTTCTTCTGTCTGACTCCATTGCTCACATCCTGTGGTGATGATGAATGGAAGTGTAATTGAGTCTCCCTGTCTGACTTAACCGCTGAGCTGTTTGACCATGATCTCCAGGGCAACAGATGGTGGTATGATGCGTGGTGGTAGGATTATGGAGTAGCGGATGGATGGATGTCCCCAAGACAGCTCTAAGGCCAATTGGCTGTACCTGGATATAGACATTCATAAGCATGTTACTTGCTAACCCGTAAGGGCGCTATTGATCAATGCACAGCCTTGAGCAGCCCATATTTCTCTTGTTTCTAGCACAATGTTAATTATGTATAACCACCACTAGGGGGACAGCAACCCAACTCAAGCCATGATTGACATGAGGGCCATGACATGTGAAACGTTCCCTCATATCAGTTGTTAACCCTATTCCAGTCTATACTTTATACACTAGCACATACAGTTCTGTTGGCTAAAAGCCTTAAATAATTCAACAGAGACTTAGATTTGACAGTGATTGAACCAAACAATACAGGCAGAAATTGTTTGGTGAAATCATCTTCAACACAACACAGTACATTGAGCCTCCCTAAGCTTTGGAACTTGTGTAAAGATTAATTCATTTATTTAAGACACAGTACTAATTATTCCATCATAGACACGTATCTATATAGGGTATGTTATTGTCACTCGGTTGTTTATTTTCCACTGGTCAGGTTCTTGTTCTCAGCCAAGTGTAAGATACAGCTTGACTGGTGTGTTATGGCGCCCAGGAGTATATTAAACACAATACTATATGAGACCTGCTGGCCTGAGGAATTAAATTGAGTCTAAGGCAAAAACACTTAGGATAAGAGCAATGATACAGAGGCACAGAAATCCGACGAAGGGGTTAGTTAAGGGGTGAATTAGCAACTCGTCAGAATGAGTCCCATGTCTGCTCTTTGAAATGTACTGTTGCTGCCCTTTTAGCTATTATAGATGATAATTGCAAATATAAGTTCTGATCAGTTGGGACCATTCCCCAACTTCTCATGTCTCACAACCTGTACCAAACAGATGTGCTACACACTGTTCTTCATTTGGGCTCAGGTTGTGTTCACCATGGGCTACGGTTAGCGAGAACCACCCTGTCAGCACTAACAAAACAGCAAAGCAAGACAAATGTACCACTGGTATTCCCCTTTCCTTTTTACTTTCGCTGAAATCACTCTTCCTTATGGCTAGCGGAAAGACTGTCAAGAAAATGCGCTTGCCTACATGTTTGTGGTTGGCAAGATGAATGTAAAAGTAACTCGCCAAACCTTACTCATGTACACACCTGGGTCCTGATTCGTTAGGCATGAAACAAGAAGAGGCCATCTGAACTTAAAAAAAAACATGCTTGTTTTAGTTTTCCATTGCACACCGTTTCGTTAGTGTGCTAGAGCTGGGACGATAAACCAAATGTGGGCATTTTGCTGATGCATGTATCGTTCATTATGATAAGTTGCCTATACTAGAGAAGTGTGAAGTTTGATTATGTTGTCGTTAATGGGACAATTGATGGCTACAACAATCAAAATAGTAGTAGTAGTTTAAAGGATAAATTGCATTAATTCAGTTAATTTATTGTGATATGGATTTTTGGCCATATCTCACAGCTCTATGGTGTGCCCTAATGAATATGACCCCAATGGGGTTCTGCATGCACGGCAGCCATTTTGTTTTACCTAGTGCTCGCTACCCAGTCCTAGAGCTGTGGAGTGTCAAAAATCAGAGACATGGCTAATAGGAGCGATGGCTCGACTCATCGTTTCATTCTGCTTCCCGTTGACATGATAAAGCATTCCCATCTCCCTTTATCCACACCATTTGACTTCATGAAAGACTTAGACTTGCTTTGTTCGGCTCATTTGTTCGATTAATTCCATTATGCCATCGCTGGTGTCTGATCATCTTGACACTGAAGGAGTCCTGGAGATCTCTATAGAACTGCTTCTTTCCGCACCATCTCACAACTTTTGAATAAAGAGAGTCCGTTTTGTGACGGATGCCTCTTTCCATCCCTCAATTACAAAGAAAACCAACAGTGGGCTACCGCAAGCAATCAAACAGCTAGCAACCTTGGAAGACTTTTAACCAAATTTCCTCTGTTGCATTCCTCTACACCCTTCTTACACAGATTCCCATAATCCACGGTATGGCTCAAATAAGGCCCTGTGTTTTGGACAATCATGTCACATGACCTGGATTTGAACCTTTTTAGTTCAAGCTTTTTCATCAAACAGTCTAATTTTCTTTTTTATGTCAGATGGTCCAGCACTACCCCCAATTGCTTTTAATTTTTAGTGTAATTTTAATTTCTGGAAAAGGCTTAAAATAAAGGTTCTTAACAAGGTCATGTGACATTATAGCGCAACACACAGGGTCCCTGCTCATAACCCTTTCAAACCCATCTCCATAGATTGGCCCTCAATATAAACCCAACTCTCCTTGATATGCTCTGAACTGATTGTTGAACCCTTTCTCCTATCTCTGTTTAAAGCCCTGCTGCTGGGACGAGGAAGCGCATCCGCAGTGACCGCATCGATGACTCGGGTGAAGAAGAGGAGGAGGAGGAGGAGGAGGCGGCAGCGGGGAGCAGGAAGAGACCCAGGCAACAAGCAACCGCCAAGCCCCTGGACACTGGCCTCTCTCTGGCCGAGGACGAAGCACTGGTCCTGCATCTGCTGGGGAACCGGAGCTAGGGCTAACAAATGACCCAACACTGTCTTATGGCGGATCCTCTCCAATGTCTTGTCATAATTTGGGGATGTTCCCCACTATTGGGAACATAAAACAAATAAAGTGTATGTTAGTTACAAGTGACCTGTTATTGTTTTACTGTGATTACGTGTGCTTGTTTGGTACATAAAATGTAATTCAACATGAAAAACAAGTGCTTTAGCTAGTACCTATCCACATACTTTTTTTTTTTATGTCCTCAAGTGTTTATTTGAAATACAGTAATTTGCTCTACCTTGTGTTTCTTGTTTCTCATTGTTCTAAAATACCCTTTCAAGTACCCATCTATTTCATGATAAAGTAATCACACAGCCGTTTCCTTGGCATGTGTGTTTCTCTGCATCTCGTTCCAAGTGATGTCTCTTGTAATATGATTAGATTCTAGCTTGATGCAGGTGCAACACGACCACCTTTCACTCACTTGGTTAAAGCCTGAAGCCCACTTTCAGCTTTTTCATTTCACAGATGTAAATGACTTTGGCACATTCTAGAAGGAAATGAATGTATAATTCCTTCAGCCCCTTGTGACCTCACCAGAGGAGATCTGATGCACACTACAAGGGAGGACTGGCAGCCTGACCGACCGATGTACATTATGCAGACATGCTTTTTCCAGCTCCCGAAACCTCTCTGTTTTCTGTCCCTTTGACAATTTTGTCTTAAATTCCCTCTCTTGCTGTCCCGGTAGTATTTTTTACTCTTGTTGATCTCCATCACACTGTTATCCCACATTACATCTCACTCCTCTTTCAGTTTTGTTCTCTCCATCTCTCACTGGCTCTTTCTGGTTCAGCACGTATACATTTTTCTCTCTCCCCTCACTGCAGTTCTATGTTTTGAAAGCTGCTCTGCCAATGCAGCCTCAGATGACTTCAAACCACCGCCTTCTTTGGTGAAGCATAACTTGCATCACTTGTGCCAAAAACAACAGTAATGGTATACCTTCATGTCTCAGTCGCCATCTGCGTCCTATCACCTGTTATTGCTATTTTCCCCCATTTTTGGACTTTGATGCTCAGCTATATTGCTATTGACTTGATAGAAAGGAAAGATCCATTGACTGTAATATTAAAATACACCCATTCAAATGAGTGAATTTGGCTATTTCAGCCACGCCCGTTGCTGACAGGTGTATAAAATGGAGCACAGCCATGCAACCTACACAGGACATTCTACTGCCAATGTTAGTCAAACTGAAAAGTTAAGTGACTTTCAACCCTGCACCGTCATAGGATTTCCAACAAGTCAGTAAGTCAAATTTCTGCCCTGCTAGAGCTTCCCCGGTCAACTGTAAGTGCTGTTATTGTGAAGTGGAAACATCTAGGAGCAACAATGGGTCAGCCGGGAAGTGGTAGGCCACACAAGCTCATAGAATGTGATCGTCGAGTGCTGAAGCACAATAACTTCGTCAGGAGCTTCATGAAATGGGTTTCCATGGCCGGGCAGCAGCACACAAGTCTAAGATCAACATGCACAATGCCAAGCGTCGGCTGGAGTGGTGTAAAGCTCGGCGCCTCTGGAGTAGTGGAAACACGTTCTCTGGAGTGATGAATCGAGCTTCACCATCTGGCAGTCCGGCGAATAAATCTGGGTTTGGCGGATGACAGGAGAACACCACCTGCCCCAATGCATAATGCCAACTATTAACATTTGGTGGAGGAGGAATAATGGTCTGGGGTTGTTTTTCATGGTTTGGGCCCCTTAGTTCCAATGAAGGGAAGTGTTATTGCTACAGCAAACGATGACATTCTAGATGATACTGTACTTCCAAATTTGTGGCAACTGTTTGGGGAAGGCCCTTTCCTGTTCCAGCATGACAATGCCCCTGTGCACAAAGTGAGGTTTGGTTTGTCAAGATCGGTGTGGACCAACTTGACTGACCTGCCCTGAACTCAACCCCATCGAACACCTTTGAGATTAATTGGAACGCTGACTGCGAGCCAAGCCTAAAACCCCCAACATGGAAGTAAGTACCCGCAGCAATGTTCCAACATCTAGGGGAAAGCCTTCCCAGAAGAGTGGAGGCTGTTCCAGCAGCAAAGGGGAGACCAACTCCATATTAATGTCCATGATTTTGGAATGAGATGTTTGACGAGCAGGTGTCCACATACTTTTGGTCATGTAGTGTGGGTATGTCTAGGATTGCAGAAGTTCCTTTATGGTAATACTCTCAGGTTTTCCAAAAAAACTGGACGAAGGAGTCCCAGATTTCCTTATTCCTGATTACAGGAATATTCTAACCGGGTTTTCTAGTTTTTTTTTTAGGAAATTACTGGAATTTTGTTGTCCTAGTTTGACAAAACCCATTGGAAATTTTGGGACGTCACAAAATTCAACTTCTGTGTGACATGTCGTAATATTATACCTCCGCTTCTACACTTTGATCTCAGCCCTCTTCTGTATCTGTAGTGCACTTATCCCACTCACTCCCTCCAGAGATACCCTACTCATTTGTTCAGAATAATGGGGCACAGTTGGCGACAGGGACATCAAGGTATTCCATTACTGTTATTGGCATCGGTGGTGCAGCTTATTATGCCTCTCACAGAGTGGTTTGATGTTGTCGGAGGCTCACCTGGATTGGAGCCAAAGGGGCAGCTTTCAGACCTCCAGCCCCCAGCACTTTATGTTCAAAGATTACATGGGCGTAGGCCTTGCTCACGACTCCCCTGTGATTGACATAACTTAATTTAGCAGACCCCGAATGCTGTAGAATGCCAGGATAGGCTTTTTCATAATCTGTTTTTTTTTTACATTTGTCTCTTCCTGTTACAGATTTGTGTTGTCACCATGACAGAACCTGATCGCTTCAAAATATGTTTGGGACATATTTTCCTTCCTGAAATCCAATAGTTTCCCATTTAGTTCTATTAGTAGTTATGTCTGAAAGATGTCCTTAAACCCACTTAGTGCGCCTGAACGGTCACCTTCCACTGCAGTACTTGTTTTTCTTTCTGTACACTCATCTCACTCCCCATTTAACACATCGGTAGTCAGTGGGGTGCCTCAGTTAACCAGGGGAGCTGCATTATCTTCACAGCAATTTACAGTAATGCGCTCTCAAAATAGAAAGGCAGCAAATCACTATTGTTGCTTCACTACTTAAATTGCCTCCTTTTGTTATTGTAATCATTTTTGTGGAAAAGCTACACAAAAATGTATGGTAGTGTGAAACAATCTTGAGTCTAAATATACGCACGGTTGGGTAGGTTACTTACTAAATGTAATCCGTTACAGTTACTAGTTACCTGTACAAAATTGTAATCAGTAACTTTACAAATACCCAGTAACGTAGTCTGGTTACATTCCGTTACTTTTGGATTACTTTCCCCTTAACTACAATATTTTTTAAGAAAGTAAAAAGGATAGCTAAATATTTACCAGGAAAAATTCTTCAGCATATAACACAAGCATTAATTGAGAGTCAGGTGAACTACTGTTCGGTGGTCTGGGGAAATGCATCATCAAGTGAAGTTAGGAGGCTGCAGAATGCACAGAATAAAGCAGCAAGGATTGTTTTAAGGTGGAGATATGGTTCTTCTGTTGCAGTCATGCGCAGTGTTCTTGGTTGGTCATCAATCGACAAGATAATTGAAAAAAACATGCTTATTTTATTTTATAATATACACTGCTCAAAAAAATAAAGGGAACACTAAAATAACACATCCTAGATCTGAATGAATGAAATATTCTTATTAAATACTTTTTTCTTTACATAGTTGAATGTGCTGACAACAAAATCACACACAAATTATCAATGGAAATCAAATTTATCAACCCATGGAGGTCTGGATTTGGAGTCACACTCAAAATTAAAGTGGGAAACCACACTACAGGCTGATCCAACTTTGATGTAATGTCCTTAAAACAAGTCAGAATTAGGCTCAGTAGTGTGTGTGTGGCTGCCACGTGCCTGTATGACCTCCCTACAATGCCTGGGCATGCTCCTGATGAGGTGGCGGATGGTCTCCTGAGGGATCTCCTCCCAGACCTGGACTAAAGCATCCGCCAACTCCTGGACAGTCTGTGGTGCAACGTGGCGTTGGTGGATGGAGCGAGACATGATGTCCCAGATGTGCTCAATTGGATTCAGGTCTGGGGAACGGGCGGGCCAGTCCATAGCATCAATGCCTTCCTCTTGCAGGAACTGCTGACACACTCCAGCCACATGAGGTCTAGCATTGTCTTGCATTAGGAGGAACCCAGGGCCAACCGCACCAGCATATGGTCTCACAAGGGGTCTGAGGATCTCATCTCGGTACCTAATGGCAGTCAGGCTACCTCTGGCGAGCACATGGAGGGCTGTGCGGCCCCCCAAAGAAATGCCACCCCACACCATGACTGACCCACCGCCAAACCGGTCATGCTGGAGGATGTTGCAGGCAGCAGAACGTTCTCCACGGCATCTCCAGACTGTCACGTCTGTCACATGTGCTCAGTGTGATCCTGCTTTCATCTGTGAAGAGCACAGGGCGCCAGTGGCGAATTTGCCAATCTTGGTGTTCTCTGGCAAATGCCAAACGTCCTGCACGGTGTTGGGCTGTAAGCACAACCCCCACAACTCCTCATGGAGTCTGTTTCTGACTGTTTGAGCAGACACATGCACATTTATGGCCTGCTGGAGGTCATTTTGCAGGGCTCTGGCAGTGCTCATCCTGCTCCTCTTTGCACAAAGGCGGAGGTAGCGGTCCTGCTGCTGGGTTGTTGCCCTCCTACGGCATCCTCCACATCTCCTGATGTACTGGCCTGTCTCCTGGTAGCGCCTCCATGCTCTGGACACTACGCTGACAGACACAGCAAACCTTCTTGCCACAGCTCGCATTGATGTGCCATCCTGGACGAGCTGCTCTACCTGGGCCAGTTGTGTGGGTTGTAGACTCTGTCTCATGCCTATAATTTCCACCTGTTGTCTATTCCATTTGCACAACAGCATGTGAAATGTATTGTCAATCAGTGTTGCTTCCTAAGTGGACAGTTTGATTTCACAGAAGTGTGATTGACTTGGAGTTACATTGTGTTGTTTAAGTGTTCCCTTTATTTGTTTGAGCAGTGTATATCATTTAAAACGGCCAAGTTCTATTCACAATGGTATTCAGTTGGTAAGAGACAGACATTCCGTAAATACTAGGAATAGATTGTCCACCATCTATGTGTTATCCAGACAGAAAAGAGAAATAGGCTAAAGAACATTTCGATTTAAAGCAATAAAGAAATGGAATAAATTAACTGAGCAAACTAGAAACCTTTCAATATATACATTTAAACATTATTTTAAAACAATTTAAATATAGTATATAGAAATGTTGTGGGACTATAGTAGACTGCTGATTGCCATATATTCAGGGTTGGGGAGTAACGGATTATATCATGGATGGATTACAAGTAATCCGTTACATGTAAGGGATTACAACAACAAAAAAGGTACCTGTTAATCCGTTACCAGCTAAAATATTGTAATCAGATTACAGATACTTCTGACAAAACTAGATGATTACCTTGAGGATTACTTTTAAATACAGAAAGGATTTTGCAACAACAAAAAAAACGGGCACTTCTGTTTTCTCAATGACATCCAAATCAGCATTGAACAAAGGCACAAGTTTGTTCCACGTGAACGAGTCTGACCACAAGTCAGAGACCACTATGATGACACAGCAAATGTGTTTGATGGATCGCGGGAAAAGAGCATGAATAAACTTTCGTAGGCTACAGTCCAAGCTGTCTTCCAATGGTGTGACAGCTGTCGGCATCCAAAGATGATCCAACTTGAATAAACGCTTGGAGGTAAAGATGACAGCAGTGTTGTAGTCTACTTGCAGCAGCTGCATAGTGCAGATCCCAGCCTATGGAATAACAGCTGCATAGTGCAGATCCCAGCCTATGGAATAACAGCTGCATAGTGCAGATCTCAGCCTATGGAATAACAGCTGCATAGTGCAGATCTCAGCCTATGGAATAACAGCTGCATAGTGCAGATCTCAGCCTATGGAATAACAGCTGCATAGTGCAGATCCCAGCCTATGGAATAACAGCTGCATAGTGCAGATCTCAGCCTATGGAATAACAGCTGCATAGTGCAGATCTCAGCCTATGGAATAAAAGTGGGGCTTTTATTGCTCATCTAATTCATGTAGATACTATTTCTTTTCCATAGGCCTAATGGACACATGCTCAAACTCGCACACTTTTGATAGATTAAAGGGGTAATTTGTAGTTGCTACATACCTTTTTTGACTTCTAAATTATATATATATATATATATATCCATTGATTCTGGAAGAAAATAATTTATAAATGCCTCATGAGTTTAGTTCAACTTTCACGCTCCATGAGAACCCAAAATATAAGATTGTTTTTCTCCAATGCTTGTAAACATTATAAATGTAAACAAAACACTGCCTCATAACATGGTTAAAACAATGTTGATATCATGGATGGTCAGTCTATTCATCTGAGAGTGGTTCCATTTCTCCAGGCCCATCCCTCAGCTTTTTACCCAAACAGAGGCGGAACGACCGTGTTGTTATTGTTTCATCTGTGGATCTGCACTTTAAACAGCTGCATATTATCAAGATATCAAAGTGTCACCAACCAAATTGTTAATTTGGCCTATAAGAAATGCAGCATATGGAATTCATTTTTCACATGTAAATAGCACATTTCAGTAGCGCTCAAAGGATGCCATTCCATGAGAGCAGCATTTATTTTTCAACTTGAATCAATGAGCCCGATCAGTCCTCCAATAACAACAAAATCATAAACAGAGTAGGGCTGGCTAATAAGTCCTTAGTTTTTGTGGTTATGCTCAGGTAAAACCATTTGGCTATAGTATCTATACTTCCATATTTCCAAGTCCTATTCGTAAAGATCAATGGGTATTACATTTATTAGAATGACTGGAATTCTGATAGACTATTTGGTTAATGTAAAGATAATTGAATCGTATAATCTTATGTAGTAGAAAGTGATGGGTTAGAAGAAGCCTACACAACCAAATCATAAAGTAAAATGTAACATCCATATATGGCCCGCTACATAAACTTTAACATTGCTTTATCCTGCAATAGATGTCGTTCAATTGGTAACATACACGTTTGTTTTCTTCCAATGCCTCTTAAACAAGCTTATATATTGGGTTCTGATGGGGTATGACAGTTGAGCGAAGTTCTTGAGGTATTTATACGTTATATTCAAGAATCAGTGGGTATGTATCATTAATGTATACAGTGCCTTCAGAAAGTATTCATACCCCTTGACTTATTCCACATTTTGTTGTTACAGCCTGAATTTAAATTGGATTACATGAGTTTTTTCTCACCCATCTACACACAACACCACATAATGACAAAGTGGAAACACGTTTTTAGACATTTTTGCAAATGTATTGGAAAATGAAATAAAGTTATCTCACTCATTTACATAAGTATTCACACCCCTGGGGTCAATACTTTGTAAAATGTCATTTGGATGTGTTGTGGAAATTCTTACACAGGGACACTCAAAGTCAATCTTAAATGAATCATTGTTCATTTGTCAGCGTGCTGGAGAGGTTCCAACAAACTTAATGCGCCATAGTGAATGTCTGTCAGAAGCTCTGCCTGGGCAGTCCCAGCAGTTGTCTTATATACAGCTATGCACAGACAAGTTATATTTGCATCATTTAACATAATTCATTAATCATTACCATTTTGTTTCATTCTTGTGACAGACCAATACTGGTTCATAACATGTGACAGACCAATACCTCACAAGGCTTCTTCTCTCTAAACTGAGACCTTCAAACTGAGATATCTTTCGTTCAAAACAAAGGTCTGGGCGTACTGCCAAATTGCAGCTACTGATAGTGAGGATTTGTTCAGTCAGTCACTTGCATGAACACAGAAATTGGTTTATAGAACAGCACGTATAACATTTTCATCACAGAGGCGATTACAGCTTTGAGTTGTCTTGGGTATGTCTATCAGCTGTGCATTTCTGGATTTAGTGATATTTTCTCCCATTCTTCCTTGCAGATTTTCTCAAACTCTTAAGTTAGATGGGGAGCGGTGGTGAACAGCAATCTTCAAGTCTTTCTGCAGATTTTCAATGGGATTCAAGTCTGGGCTTTGGCTGGGCCACTGAAGGATTTTCACATTTTTGTTCTGAAGCCATTCCAGCGTTGCTTTGGCTGTATGCTTGGGATCATTGTCCTGTTGGGATGTAAAATCTTCACCCCAGTCTAAGGTCGTTTGCACTCTGAAGCAGATTCTCATCAAGGATTTGCCTGCATTTAGCTCCATTCAGTCTTCCCTTACCAGTCTACCAGTCTCTGCTGCTGAAAATCAACCCCATATTATGATGATGCCACCACCACCCTTCACGATAGGGATGGTGTTAGACAGGTGATGAGCTGTTGCTGGTTTTCTCCAGACTTTGCATTCAGACCAAAAAGTATTTTTTTGTCTCATCAGACCACAGAATCTTTTGCATTTTCACATGCCTTTTTGCAAAGTCCAGGTGTGCCGTCGTGAGCTTTTTTTTCTCAGGAGTGGCTTCTATCTGGCCACTCTCCCATCAAGCTTAGATTGGTGAAGTGCTGTAGAGACTGTTGTCCTTCTGGCAGGTTCTCCCATCTCTGCCAAGGAACTCTGTAGTTCTATCAAAGTGGTCCTTGGGTTCTTGGTCACCTCCCTGACCAAGGTCCTTCTTGCCCGATTGCTCAGCTCTAGGCAGTCTGGCCGTCCATTTCCCAATGATGGAGACCACTGTGCTCTTGCAAACTTTCAAAACTCTAGAAATTGTTTAATACCCTTCCCCAGATAGATGCCTCATCACCAATGTTCCCTCTAAATTGCACACCCAGGCAGTAGACCGAGACTGCCACACAGAAATATCAGCCCACAGAGAGAAACACGAGATTGAACTTCACTCAACTTTCTAGAGCAGTGGTCACAGACTGGTCAATCGCCAAACATTTATTTTTAAAAACTCAACGATAAAGCCTTGTGTAACAATTTTGTTTTATTTGTCTTGGACGGTAGGTGCACCCGATTCAGCTGCCCAGCACGCCGGGTAGGCGAACTGTTGCCATTTTTAACCATTTCATGTATCTGAAAATACAAACTCTGCCTTCCCGACTGGCCCAGAGAGCAAATCAAGTGCACTATAAGCCTACCGCTGACCAATCGGATGGCTCAGATGCCCGTGTCTGCAGTAACGTAGCAGGTATAAAAAAAAGCTACAGCAAAGTTGATACTGTGAATTTTCTAAAAGTTTAAAACAATGACGAGAAAGAAACTCAACGAATACAGCAAAGATATGCTGTAGAAATATCGAAGAATATTTCACTTTCTCTGTTTCTAGGAGTAACAACATGAACTTGTGCACGAGGCAAAAATAATGTGGCGCGACTCGAGTTTCGCCATCAGCTGGAAGACGGTGTCCCTTTTTGTTCATGGTCAGTGGAGGAAAGGGAGAGAGGAGGGATGCTGAGGCGGACTTTGTCTGCTGCTGTCTCCCTCCGCTGAGACTGACCATCAGATGCAGGCACCATTAGCGCAGTAAAATAAAAACGTATGATTTTAAATGTATGCTCACTCAGCTGTGCTTCACAAGTAAAAAAAAAAATATTTATTTTTTATTTCACCTTTATTTAACCAGGTAGGCTAGTTGAGAACAAGTTCTCATTTGCAACTGCGACCTGGCCAAGATAAAGCATAGCAGTGTGAGCAGACAACAAAGAGTTACACATGGAGTAAACAATTAACAAGTCAATAACACAGTAGAAACCAAAGGGGGAGTCTATATACAATGTGTGCAAAAGGCATGAGGAGGTAGGCAAATAATTACAATTTTGCAGATTAACACTGGAGTGATGAATGATCAGATGGTCATGTACAGGTAGAGATATTGGTGTGCAAAAGAGCAGAAAAGTAAATAAATAAAAACAGTATGGGGATGAGGTAGGTGAAAAAGGGTGGGCTATTTACCAATGGACTATGTACAGCTGCAGCAATCGGTTAGCTGCTCAGATAGCTGATGTTTGAAGTTGGTGAGGGAGATAAAAGTCTCCAACTTCAGCGATTTTTGCAATTCGTTCCAGTCACAGGCAGCAGAGTACTGGAACGAAAGGCGGCCAAATGAGGTGTTGGCTTTAGGGATGATCAGTGAGATACACCTGCTAGAGCGCGTGCTACGGATGGGTGTTGCCATCGTGACCAGTGAGCTGAGATAAGGCGGAGCTTTACCTAGCATGGACTTGTAGATGACCTGGAGCCAGTGGGTCTTGCGACGAATATGTAGCGAGGGCCAGCCGACTAGAGCATACAAGTCGCAGTGGTGGGTGGTATAAGGTGCTTTAGTGACGAAACGGATGGCACTGTGATAGACTGCATCCAGTTTGCTGAGTAGAGTGTTGGAAGCCATTTTGTAGATGACATCGCCGAAGTCGAGGATCGGTAGGATAGTCAGTTTTACTAGGGTAAGCTTGGCGGCGTGAGTGAAGGAGGCTTTGTTGCGGAATAGAAAGCCGACTCTTGATTTGATTTTCGATTGGAGATGTTTGATATGAGTCTGGAAGGAGAGTTTGCAGTCTAGCCAGACACCTAGGTACTTATAGACGTCCACATATTCTAGGTCGGAACCATCCAGGGTGGTGATGCTAGTCGGGCATGCGGGTGCAGGCAGCGACCGGTTGAAAAGCATGCATTTGGTTTTACTAGCGTTTAAGAGCAGTTGGAGGCCACGGAAGGAGTGTTGTATGGCATTGAAGCTTGTTTGGAGGTTAGATAGCACAGTGTCCAAAGACGGGCCGAAGGTATATAGAATGGTGTCGTCTGCGTAGAGGTGGATCAGGGAATCGCCCGCAGCAAGAGCAACATCATTGATATACACAGAGAAAAGAGTCGGCCCGAGAATTGAACCCTGTGGCACCCCCATAGAGACTGCCAGAGGACCAGACACCATGCCCTCCGATTTGACGCACTGAACTCTGTCTGCAAAGTAATTGGTGAACCAGGCAAGGCAGTCATCCGAAAAACCGAGGCTCCTGAGTCTGCCGATAAGAATATGGTGATTGACAGAGTCGAAAGCCTTGGCAAGGTCGATGAAGACGGCTGCACAGTACTGTCTTTTATCGATGGCGGTTATGATATCGTTGAGTACCTTGAGTGTGGCTGAGGTGCACCCATGACCGGCTCGGAAACCAGATTGCACAGCGGAGAAGGTGCGGTGGGATTCGAGATGGTCAGTGACCTGTTTGTTGACTTGGCTTTCGAAGACCTTAGATAGGCAGGGCAGGATGGATATAGGTCTGTAACAGTTTGGGTCCAGGGTGTCTCCCCCTTTGAAGAGGGGGATGACTGCGGCAGCTTTCCAATCCTTGGGGATCTCAGACGATATGAAAGAGAGGTTGAACAGGCTGGTAATAGGGGTTGCGACAATGGTGGCAGATAGTTTCAGAAATAGAGGGTCCAGATTGTCAAGCCCAGCTGATTTGTACGGGTCCAGGTTTTGCAGCTCTTTCAGAACATCTGCTATCTGGATTTGGTTAAAGGAGAACCTGGAGAGGCTTGGGCAAGGAGCTGCGGGGGGGGCGGACCTGTTTGCCTGAGGTTGAAGTAGTCAGGCGGAAGGCATGACCAGCCGTTGAGAAATGCTTATTGAAGTTTTCGATAATCATGGATTTATCAGTGGTGACCGTGTTACCTAGCCTCAGTGCAGTGGGCTGCTGGGAGGAGGTGCTCTTGTTCTCCATGGACTTCACGGTGTCCCAGAACTTTTTGGAGTTGGAGCTACAGGATGCAAACTTCTGCCTGAAGAAGCTGGCCTTAGCTTTCCTGACTGACTGCGTGTATTGGTTCCGGACTTCCCTGAACAGTTGCATATCACGGGGACTATTCGATGCTATTGCAGTCCGCCACAGGATGTTTTTGTGCTGGTCGAGGGCAGTCAGGTCTGGGGTGAACCAAGGGCTGTATCTGTTCTTAGTTCTGCATTTTTTGAACGGAGCATGCTTATCTAAAATGGTGAGGAAGTTACTTTTAAAGAATGACCAGGCATCCTCAACTGACGGGATGAGGTCAATGTCCTTCCAGGATACCCGGGCCAGGTCGATTAGAAAGGCCTGCTCACAGAAGTGTTTTAGGGAGCGTTTGACAGTGATGAGGGGTGGTCGTTTGACAGCGGCTCCGTAGCGGATACAGGCAATGAGGCAGTGATCGCTGAGATCCTGGTTGAAGACAGCGGAGGTGTATTTGGAGGGCCAGTTGGTCAGGATGACGTCTATGAGGGTGCCCTTGTTTACAGAGTTAGGGTTGTACCTGGTGGGTTCCTTGATGATTTGTGTGAGATTGAGGGCATCTAGCTTAGATTGTAGGACTGGCGAGGTGTTAAGCATATCCCAGTTTAGGTCACCTAACAGAACAAACTCTGAAGCTAGATGGGGGGCGATCAATTCACAAATGGTGTCCAGGGCACAGCTGGGAGCTGAGGGGGGTCGGTAGCAGGCGGCAACCGTGAGAGACTTATTTCTGGAGAGAGTAATTTTCAAAATTAGTAGTTCGAACTGTTTGGGTATGGACCTGGAAAGTATGACATTACTTTGCAGGCTATCTCTGCAGTAAACTGCAACTCCGCCCCCTTTGGCAGTTCTATCTTGACGGAAGATGTTATAGTTGGGTATGGAAATCTCTGAATTTTTGGTGGCCTTCCTGAGCCAGGATTCAGACACAGGGTTAGCAGAGTGTGCTAAAGCAGTGAGTAAAACAAACTTAGGGAGGAGGCTTCTGATGTTGACATGCATGAAACCAAGGCTTTTTCGATCACAGAAGTCAACAAATGAGGGTGCCTGGGGACATGCAGGGCCTGGGTTTACCTCCACATCACCCGCGGAACAGAGAAGGAGTAGTATGAGGGTGCGGCTAAAGGCTATCAAAACTGGTCGCCTAGAGCGTTGGGGACAGAGAATAAGAGGAGCAGGTTTCTGGGCATGGTAGAATATATTCAGGGCATAATGCGCAGACAGGGGTATGGTGGGGTGCGGGTACAGCGGAGGTAAGCCCAGGCACTGGGTGATGATGAGGGAGGTTGTATCTCTGGACATGCTGGTAGTAATGGGTGAGGTCACCGCATGTGTGGGAGGTGGGACAAAGGAGTTATCAGGGGCGTGAAGAGTGGAACTAGGGGCTCCATTGTGAACTAAAACAATGATAACTAACCTGAACAACAGTATACAAGGCATATTGACATTTGAGAGAGACATACAGCGAGGCATACAGTAATCACAGGTGTTGAATTGGGAAAGCTAGCTAAAACAGTAGGTGAGACAACAGCTAATCAGCTAGCACAACAACAGCAGGTAAATGGCGTAGACTAGGCAACGGGGCCAACAGATAGAACAAACAAGCAGAATGGAGTACCGTGATTAATGGACAGTCCAGCGTGCATCAGCTATGTAGCCAAGAGATCAGTGTCCAGGGGGCAGCGGTGGATGGGGCAGGGAAGCTGGCCTGGCGAGTGTTATCCAGGTAAAAAAAAAAACTAACAATGACTAAATAGCTTGTAGCTAGTTAGCTGGTTAGCTTCTGGAGGTTCTTGAGTGTGTTCTAAAAATAAATAAAAAATAATTGCGATTCCGTATCACATTGGGTGAGGCAGGTTTCTGGAAGGTATAAACAAATTAAAAGTCAAAAGAGATAGAAAGTAAATATGGGTCCGGTGAGCGTTTGAGACGCGGCGGTTCAGGCGGTTAGCAGGCCTGTGCTAACAAGCTAACAGTTTGTAGGCCCGGGCTAGACAAGGTAGCAGTTAGCGGGCCGGAGCTGGACAAGCTAGCAGTTAGCAGGCCGAATTAGCAAGCAGGGAGATAGCGAGGGCTAGAGAGTTAGCCTTTGGGGGACGTCGCGATGGGGTGAGTCTGTTTATTCCTCTTCATGCGATGACATCGGTAGACCGGTCGTGGGCCCGGGTATTGTAGCTCAGGAGTATGCTACGGTGGTAGCACAGGTGCTACGGCCGGGCTAGCTTCAAGCTAAGTGGGTGGAAACGCTAGCCAGGAGTAATCCGAGGTTGCGGTTTAGCTAGATAGCTAGTTGCTGAAAAATCCAGCTGAAAGATGTTCCGTTTGCGGTGGGAATCCGGGGATGAAAAATAAATAGGTCCGTTGTGCTCTGGTTAAAGTCGCGTTGTACGAACAGGCGAGAGCTTTCCGAACTACAGGTTAGCTGATGACCGGTTAGCTGGAGACCGCTAGCATACCCGCTGGTTAGCTGGCTAGCTTCAGTTGAGGGGTCCCGAAGTAAATATAAATACTTTAGGAAAAATAGCTACATTGGGTGAGTCGGGTTGCAGGAGAGTATTTGGAGGCTTAGGGTTTAGCAAAATGTTTTCAAAGAGATATGTGGAGAAAATATGTAAAAAACGAAAAATAAACGATATATACAGGGACACGACAGGACAGGACGACCTACTGCTACGCCATAATAAAACAATGGATCTATTACCGGTGTGATCATATAGCCTACCTCAAATTCTGAAATATATATTTTTTAAATGGCCTGATCAACAATGCATTGGCAGGGCAATTCAAGCAAAGCCAATATGCGGTGATAATGGTCGTGGCTAGCATTTTGTCTCAAAGTGATCTTGACTCAAAAGGTTGGTGACCACTGTTCTAGAGTTTTCCCTATTAACACTATCAACGTTTCCCTTTACTGTGGCAATTGTGATTGAATCAACCTAATATTTGCCACTTTCAATGCAGCATACTGAAACAAAACAAACTATGCAAGAGACCTGTGCGGCATAAACAAACAGAACTGCAGTAGGCCTATATGTAAATAGACCATTGCCATATATGGATCTGTGCCATTTACTTTGACCTGGACTGTGTTTACAGCATGAGTGGTCGTGAGTAGGTGCGCTCGTTTTGAGATCAAAGCAAGATCTGCATGTAGCCACATGTGCACATTTTGTTCATATCCTTTGCTAGTTAGTGAGTTTTTAGCCCAGTTATAGATAATTAGTATTCAGCAATAGGTGACTGATTGCTTCCATCAAGAGCACAAAATGTGTACATTTCCAGACATCTTTGAAAAGCAAGTTTTTACTTTAAAGGGGCAGTGTTGTATTTTGAGACAGGCTTGAATAAGCTAAGTAACCAATAGGCAGAGGGTAGCATAATTTGTCTTATTCTCTAAAAATGGTATGGGAATAATATGCATTATATTTTGTGAAGTGGTCTCTTGCATCAAACAACACAACATTTTTAGCCTTGGATTTCATGGTATAGTTTATTCACTGTCAACTGTGGGACCTTATATAGACAGGTGTGTTTCTTTCTAAATCATGTCCAATCAGTTGAGTTGGCCACAGGTGGACTCCAATCAGTTTGTAGTGACATCTCAAGCATGATCAAAGGAAATTGGATGCACCGGAGCTCAATTTGGAGTGTCATAGCAAAGGGAGTGTGAATACTTATGTAAATTAGATTTCTGTATGTCATTTTCAATGAATGTGCTAAAAGGTCTAAAAACAAGTTTTCACTTTGTCATTATTCAGGCTGTAACACAACAAAATGTAGAATAAGTCAAGGGGTATGCATACTTTCGGAAGGCACTGTAAGTCCACAAATTGATGCAGCAACTGCAGATTGCAGAGACCTAGATATTGCAAAGCCGTAAATCCCCATTTCAATGCAGTCTGAGGGATTTCTACAGCAAAAGACTAGAAGGCATAACGTTTTGATGCCACCCACTTATTAGAAGCGTATCTGGCTCCTGCCCTTAGAAAAATATGGCTTGAATTCTGTCCCGAACTTTGGAAATGAAGCAGATGGCCTTTTTGCGGCGTTGTCGTTGACTCCCCGTTTTGCTGTGCTCAGAGTGAGTGAGTGATCCAGGGAAGACTGCATTACCGGGTTTTAGCGCAGAGTCCTCTGCCTGTCCTTTCCAACTAAATCTACATAATTAGAGAGAGGGAAATTGAGACTGAAGAAGACGGAGCAGCGAAGTGAGTTTCTCCTGCAATGACCTTATGAAACTTAGCGGGAGCAGCAAACAGTCGGGGCCCCGCTCACTGCAGTGACAAATGGAGCTGATGAAGTTTGTGTGCGAGGGGGATGGAGGGAACCAGTTCCTTAAATTTGCGGCTGTCTGTGCCCACAGTCATCCATCAGTGCTGTGGTGTTTGCTTATGAAGTGCCCTCTCCACTCACCTAACCAGCCAGCCACAGCCAACTACCTCTTGGACGGACCTTTTGATTACAGTAAAACCGTTGCCCCATTTTGTTCAACTTTTTCCATCCTCATCTTACTTCCTTTATGAACAAAGTACATACTTGATCCACTGATATGGCCGACAGACAATAGCCCTCAAGCTCCTCTTTGGTCACTTACAGTGCCTTCAGAAAGTATTCATACCCCTTGACTTATTCCACATTTTGTTGCATTACAGCATGAATTCAAAATGGATAAAATATTTTTTGTATCACCCATCTACACACAGTACCCCATAATGACAAAGTGAAAACCTGTTTTTATACATTTTTGCTAATTGATTGAAAATGAAATACAGATTTACCTAGGTATTCACATCCCCTACTTTGTAGAAGCACCTTTGGCAGTGATTACAGCTTTGTGTCATCTTGGGTGTGTCTGTAGCAGCTTTGTGTCATCTCGGGTGTGTCTGTATCAGCTTTGTGTCATCTTGGGTGTGTCTGTATCAGCTTTGTGTCGTCTCGGGTGTGTCTGTATCAGCTTTGTGTCGTCTCGGGTGTGTCTGTAGCAGCTTTGTGTCATCTCGGGTGTGTCTGTATCAGCTTTGTGTCGTCTCGGATGTGTCTGTAGCAGCTTTGCGTCGTCTCGGGTGTGTCTGTATCAGCTTTGTGTCGTCTCGGGTGTGTCTGTATCAGCTTTGCGTCGTCTCGGGTGTGTCTGTATCAGCTTTGTGTCGTCTCGGGTGTGTCTGTATCAGCTTTGCGTCGTCTCGGGTGTGTCTGTATCAGCTTTGCGTCGTCTCGGGTGTGTCTGTATCAGCTTTGTGTCGTCTCGGATGTGTCTGTAGCAGCTTTGTGTCGTCTCGGGTGTGTCTGTATCAGCTTTGTGTCGTCTCGGGTGTGTCTGTATCAGCTTTGTGTCGTCTCGGGTGTGTCTGTATCAGCTTTGTGTCGTCTCGGGTGTGTCTGTATCAGCTTTGTGTCGTCTCGGGTGTGTCTGTATCAGCTTTGTGTCGTCTCGGGTGTGTCTGTATCAGCTTTGCACATTTGGATTTGGGGATTTTCTCCCTTTCTTCCTTGTAGATTTTTTCAAGCTCTTAAATTAGATGGGGAGCGGTGGTGAAGAAGACTTTCCACAGATTTTCATTGGGATTCAGGTCTGGGTTTTAGCTGGGCCACTCAAGGACTTTCACATTCTTGTCCTGAAGCTATTACAGAGTGGCTTTGGCTGTATACTTGGGATCACTGACCTGTTGGAACGTGAATCTTCGCCCCCCAGTCAGGTCATTTTCACTCTGAAGCAGATTCTCATCAATGATTTGCCTGTATTTGGCTCCATTCATTGTTCCCTCTATCCTTACCAGTTTCCCAGTCCCTGGTGCTGAAAAGCATCCCCATAGCAAATTGCTTCACGGTAGGGATGGTGTTAGACGGGTGATGAGCTGTGCCTGGTTTTCTCCAGACATAGCGCTTTGCATTCAGGGCAAATAGTTACATTTTTGTCTCATCAGACCACAGAATCTTTTGCCTTATGTTCTCAGAGTCTTTCACAATGCCTTTTTGCAAACTCCAGGCATGCTGTCGTTCCTTTTTCTCAGGAGTGGCTTCCGTCTGGCCACTTTCCCATCAAGCCCAGATTGGTGAAATGCTCTAGAGACTTGTCTTTCTGGCAGGTTCTCCCATCTCAGCCAAGGAACTCTGTAGTTCTGTCAGATTGGTCATTGGGTTCTTGGTCACCTCCCTGACCAAGGTCCTTCTTGCCCAGTTGCTCAGTTTGGTCGGACAACGAGCTTTAGGCAGTCTGGGTAGTTCCATATTTTTCAAATTTCACATTGTGCTCTTGAAAACTTTCAACACTCTCTATAAATTGTTTGATACCCTTCCCAAGATATGTGCCTCATAGTTTCTGCTCTGGCGTGCATTGTCAACTGTGGGACCTTCTAATCAAGAATGCGAGGCGACCATCTCTGTCAGCGCCATTGCATGAGGGAATCTGTAACTCCCTATATAGACATGCGTGTTTCTTTCTAAATCATGTCCAAACAATCAAAGTTGTCGTGACGTCTCAAGGATGATCAAAGGAAGTTGGATGCACCTGAGCTCAATTTGGCATGTCATAGCAAAGGGGTGTGAATACTAATGTATAAATTAGATTTCATTTGAAATAAATTAGCAAACATTTCTAAAAACACGTTTTCACTGTCATTATGGGGTATTGTGTGTAGATGGGTGAAAACTGTATTAACATGTTTTCCACCATTTTGAATTCAGGCTGTCACACAAAATGTGGAATGAGTAAAGGGGTATGAGTAACTTTCTGAAGACACTGTATCATCAACGTCTCTTTGTCTCAGTATAACCATTGCCTCTCAACTGGCCTTTGTAATAGCGTAGAGCGGTAGAAAATAACCGTGCCTCCATATATCATTGCCATAGCATATCATCACATTGCCATAGCATTGAGTAGACGGTTCCATTTGTAGACTTTTGTTTTCCTAATGACCTTGTTGATGTTATTATGAGGTCTGGTTTGTTATCCTGAGGGTGCACAGTAATGACATTTACAGCTCATGTTAATGTAATGTTGTTCTCTGTGGCTTCTCTAGAGTGTATTCATAGGAGTAAAGGGGCAATCTGCAGCTAAAACAAAGTGTATCCTTGCAACTGTTTAGGTAAAAAGATGAGGGATGGACAAATGTAACCACTATTTCTATTTCGACCTCAGAACATGGTTTAGGGAGTATACTCTTGTTCTAATGTCTGCCTTTGCTGTTGGCCAAGTCTAGCATTTTGCAATGGGTCATGTAGGCCTACCTACCGATGTACCTGGCTGTGTCAAATTGAGCCAGTCACCTCTCTTGACAAGGAAATGCTGCTTTAGCCTACTACAAATACAGTCCAGGGATTACTGTATTGTCACACAATAGGATACTTCATGTTGATTTATGATGTGAAGGGATTGATTTAGAGGTTGTCCAGCTTTCTCCCTCATTATGAATGTCAATAATGTCGTATCAATTCCTTTGACACCAGCTTTGTTTTTAGCCAACCTGCATCACCGTGGCAGTCCGAATGCATTTAAATAAGGTCACCTTATAGGGGCAATCAAAAGTTGAAACAATAACAAAGGCAATTCCCTGCCCTTGTTTTGACAAAAAGCAGAGGGAAGGGGCTGGAGAAATGGGGCTGGAGAAACGGGGCTGGAGAAATGCAACTACTCTCAGATTCAGAGACAGAGCTATGGATGTAAGGACTGACCATCCATGATGTCACAATTATAGTTTTGTTTTGAGGTTGTATAGTGTTTTTGTTTAGATTAACTTTAACATTGAAGTAATATATATATATATATATATATATATATATATATATATATATATATAATGTATTTATTTATTTCATTTTTTTTTCACCAGGTAGGCCAGTTGAGAACAATTCTCATTTACAACTGCGACCTGGCGGAGAGAAAGCAAAAAAAAACTGCGTCAAAAACAACAACACAGAGTTACACATGGGATAAACAAACGTACAGTCAATAACACTATATCTGTATATATATATTTGTGGTTCTGGTGGGGTTAGACAGTTAAACTAAGCTCATGATGCATTTATGTTCTATTCTTCAAGAATCAATACAGTATCTTCTATTTATAACTCCAAAAAATAAATGTAGCAACTGCAGATTGCGACTTTAAGGTCAAAAGCATTATTTTAGCAATTTAAGCGCATGATCATGTGAACTAAAAGTGCGCGAAATTAAATGACAGGTAGTCCTAAATCGACTGACTATGGTCATGACGCTGTGCAGATGATTTCAGCACCACGAGCGCAGGAAGAGCTCCACACTATTTTACATGCTAGTGCTTAAGTGCGTGCACGCATGTGACGACTAATAGAAAGTAAGTAGGGGTTCAAGGCGCATATAGGTACTGTATGCGGACTCAGTTTTTCGCCTAAATATATTATCCAAAATTGTTCCGTTTATTGTTCGCGTATCTGTTGGTATACCCTTTATGTTCTACTGTAGACGTTTTAATTTCCTCTACGCCTTTCAGAAGCAGAGGAGCCTGTAGGAGGCGATGTAGACTCCAGTGAGGAATGTGGAACACAGATGTGCATCCAGTGTGTGTGAGAGAGAACCATAGACTGTAAAAAGAACAGAGTACAGCTTTTGCATTGTGTGCTAGGCTACGTCATTGTGATCCCCGAGAATTCTCTCTGCTCCCCACATCGTCACTCACAGACCGGTCCTCGACTCTGAAACGGCTTCGACTAGATAGTATCACCAGGTAAGAGATTAAAACGTATATTTCCCCCTCAAACAGTCTGAAATAGATACGTTCATATTGTTCTCTTAAATGTCTGTCTCTTGAAATTACCCTACATCAAGGAAATGCTATAAGTATAGTAGTAGTCTATGATATAAGCCAATCTCAATGATCTCATATTGATACTATTCACATGGGAACTTTTGCGGTAAATTTATTGGAATTGAATGATGTCTCTATCGTTCAAATACAATAATAATTCTGATTTCTATTAATTGGACCCATGAATGTGTTATCTCAAAACTGAAGCGCAATTACGCACGACTAATAGTCCTTTCAATTATTTAAATAATTTAATCGGGCGTGCCATGAATGGTGAGCCTATACACGGAGGGCATATATGCTACTGTATCCCCCCTGCTCAATGTCATTGGCGTATTGTATAGTAACATTTTGCTACTGATCTCAAAGGGGTTTTAATTTCCATTTAGGTCAATCTAATGGGACAATCGAGGCGTTTGATTCCATTTGCCTCGTCGCACTGAGGTTGGAGAGAAGGACATTAGCCTACCACCACGAAGTGAAAATCAAACCCCAACGAAATGACAACCAAGGAGTCAGAGAATGTGGGTCTCTCCATACCACTGTGCATCTACAACGGGGCTTCCCAAACCAACGGCACCTGCATGGACCAAATGGACCGCTTCTTCCAGCCATTCTCCTCTACCTTTGCGCTCATGGTGCTGGTGGCCATGATCATTGGGATAATATTGGTTTCCCTGGCAGCATTTCACTTTAACAAGAGGAGGATGAAGAAGAGGAAGATCCAGCGTGCCCAGGAGGAATACGAGCGTGACAACCGCAGCCCGTCCACCAAGACGAAGAGAGAACCCACGAGACCATCCATTATTGTCCGACCGTCGCCTCCAGATAGTGAACACCGGCCACACTCCGTTGTCCAAAATACCAGTTGTCACATTCAGGAGGACCCTGGTACCTTACCCATTGCAAATAATGAGTCAGAATTGGATATGGCACACATTGAGAAAGGAAATGGACAAGTCCTGGAAACGGTCATCTTGTCTTGATAACGCTGCAGTTGAAAATGTTGGGACTTTGTAAATAGACAACATGTCCACGTTATAGTTCAGGTGTAACTGACTGAAAGAAACTCTTAACATCAATTTGGGATTAACTGGGATAAGCAATATGGCACAAAAACAAACACTCTGACCTCAAGGAACTATGGTTGCCATTTCATCATAAATCACACTGAGTGGATTAATATCTGTGCCACGTGTATAAAAGTAGAATAATTCAGTATATTATAATACATTTGTGGGATAATTTCAGCAAAGGACCATTTGGTAAAGTATTCTACATTGAAGACAGGCTATGCGTGAAGGATAATGATGCCCACTAGAAAGAGCGCTGTCCATGGTGCTGAAATGTATATTCATGTGCCGCTAGCACATTTCCTTGTGTAGATGTAAATTGCTAGTCGTCCTTAAAGTATTCTAAAGTATTTATTTCTACAACTACTATTCTACTCCTGGACTTGCAAATTTTAGAATTAGATTTCTAACTAAAGGCATTTTCCCTAAAAGTTCATTCAACCTTTTTAAAAGTAACTGTCCAGTGAAAATCTCACTTTTAAAAGTTCATATTCTGTTATCTCATACCCAAATAATGTTGTTGACTCATCCTATACACGTATGCGACCAAAGCATAAAAATACACCTCAAACTTGTTTCTCAAACAGACCATTTCGAAAATGCTTGCTATTTCCTCACAGAGGATTATGTCATCCTCCTGAGGAGAACGAGCTGGCCAATCAACAGTCTACCCGCATTCATATTTTTCAGTGATATGCGCACAATTCTGTTGTTGGGATACACCCACATCATTCCAACATATAAAAACATAGTATTCCTTCCAAAAAAAGGTTAATTAACTAGTTCAATCATATAAAATAGAAATCTGGAAACACTGGACAGTTACTTTTAAACCAGTACCACATAACACGATTGACTTTATACATCATTCAGTAGCTACTGTCAGGCTTGAAATGGGTGACATAGCACATTTTCTGGTGACCATGCATTCCTCTTAGTGTTAATCCATTTTATTTTATTTCGACAATGCTTTCAAAAGAAGAGCAAGTAGATGTCGGAAGATGCCTTGAGAGGAACTAGACTCCGATTGGCATGTGCTATGTATGGCACCGTTTCCCAAAGTTTTACAGGAGCTATCAAATAAAGCTTTTAAGTCATGTTTGAAAAGGTTTCACAATCCTACTTCAGGCTTTTGGCTTTGTTAAAAGTGTGGCAAGAGGCTTAAGTTGTAATTTGTTGCAATTAGTTAGTGCAGACTGCATTTAAAAAATAGACTCAAATCATTATTTTCAGAGTTACATAGTTTCATTTAAATGACGTATTTTTATTGGTAGTTGATCATCTGCGTTTAGTTTGTAATAATGCACTCTTACAGATGTCATGAACTTTCATGTGCCAGGTGGTAGCTGTGGGTCTTAATATAGCACTTTCACTATTTATAATGTATCCTCTGAAATGTAATAAATCGGGAATCATAAACAAATATTTCTTATCGCTTTTTGTCTTTGTAATGCAAGTGACATTTAGTCTATTTTTCTACCTCAAAACAAACCGAATATTTTTTAAATATGTAGCCTGTAACATAATTTAACATTGTGACGCTGGAAAACCCCTATGTGTTCTGAGCTTCACTTTTGAGTGAATCCTCTCAAAAAACCTTGGCTCTACCCATAACGACAGACCTACCCTTGACTTAAAGCCACGTCCACCTCTCTTCTGATTGGCTGGCTCATTGGGGAGTTGAGTGAGTTGAGTGCTTTGACAGGTTCTCCTCTAAGAGGGGTCTATGGCGGCGGGCCAGGAGCAGTCACTCCCAGTGAGACTTGGGCCCATGGCCAGGTGCCAGGAGGGCATGTTCCTAATTGTCTCCTCAAAGACAAGCCCTAGGTCTCTCATCCCTGGCTGGGCTCCAGCTCCTATTGGACATACTGCTGCTGGGAGTCTCTCAGCGGAGCTGTCCCCAGACTAATCTCCTTGGGGAGTGTGGGGACAAATAGATCCCTGCTATTTACTCTTTGTGATTGAATTTGCATTACAAGGTTATAAGGAAAGCGAAAACTCAAAACGAGCTGCATATTTAGTTGATGACTTTTTAGTGCTGATATGTGTATGGACAAGTTTGAGCTCAATGGATTGGACAAAGGAGATGACCTCAAACGGAAGTCTGTCCAATTTTATCGGTTTAAAAATGCACTTTTCTAGGTGTTTAAAGCATACTGTACATTGTCTGGAGTGGATACCCACCCTGTCCATTACCACCTACCTGGTGGGTTGAATGCTAAAGCTTCTATATAGTCTGTTCCAGCATGTTGCATACCATATTCCTCTGTCAAAAGCCCTGCTGCTCATCCTTAGGGGATGCTCATTCAAGAATGTTCAGTGATATACTATTCACCTGCCCTTCACAGGCAAAGCCCAGGGAATGATTTATGAGCGAAGCCCTCAGTGAAGCGGTAAAATAAAAAAAAATAAAAAAAGAGGGCTCGATAGCACGACACTCAAAGATAAAACTGAGATCAGTCCTTGCCAGGCAATTTAACAGCCGTGCTAAGTGAAGCCTTGGTGTGGAGAAAAACATCCATCCAGTGTGAAGGCAACATGAGTCAGGTAGGCTGAGATTCTGGAAAGACATTGCCTGGGGGACAGAGGTATCACTCCTGACACTTGTGGGAGTAGAGTGCCTGTCGGGCAGACGCTGTCCTGCCTGTGAGCCCAGCTACCTGCAGTGACGTGAGCCGCCTCCCCAGCGAATGGGTAGCCAGGGAGGGCAACTGCCCCCTTACAGGGCCCAATGTATATAAAACCCTGGGAGTCTGTATGCCTGTGACTATAGCACTCTGAGCTTGGACACCCCAGCTTTGAGGCTGCTGCTGCTGCTAAAATGTCTGAGACTAACCTGAGAATCAGTGGGGGGGCGGTGAGGTTTGGGGCGACCTATGGGGGCAACAGGCTCTTCTCTGGGGGCAGGAGCGGTGGAGGTGGCGGCGGAGGGGCTGGAATGGCCCTCTCCAGGTCTTTTGGAATGGGCGGGGGTGGAAGAGCGGGACTCGGTATGAGAGGAGGGATGGGGCTAGGCATGGGGATGGGAATGGGCGGAGGCCTTGGGATGGGAGGAGGCCTGGGGATGGGAATGGGGGGAGGCCTGGGGATGGGGCTAGGAATGGGGGGCGGAGGAGGTGGAGGCGGTTTTGGGATGGGAATGGGTGGACGTGCCCTGGCTCTAGGAGCCGGCGGTGGAGGGGTCAGTGCAGCAGGGTTCAGGGCTGGCGTGGCCCCACTCAGGGCTCGCTTGGGCGGCCGGGTCTTCAAGATCGGAGGCTATGGCTTCAACCCGTCTTTCCTGAGCTCCACCACTGCAGTGGGTGGTGACGTGGGTGTCAGCCCTGTGCCAAGCATCGACCCCTCGCTACCCTCGCTCGACACAGTCCAGGTGACCCGCCTAAAGGAGAAGGAGGAGCTGCAGGTCCTCAATGACAAGTTTGCCACCTTCATTGACAAGGTATGTAATGAAAATATTACTCTTCATACAGGCAGTATCTTTAATGTCTATAATCAATAATCAGTGAAAATTGATGTTGGTATTTAGCCACTATGCTTCATTAATTTGAATCCATCTCAGTAATATTTTAAGTGCACTTTAAGAATACAGTAATTAGCTATGCTTCTTATTCATGCATAAATATGGTCCCATGTGTAAACTCAATATTTGTACAGGTGCTTGAACAACCAAATTAATTAAACTATGTACTACTGCTTGAACAAATTAATTAACATTATGTTGATCAGTATCCTCTACCGATCAACATCCTCTGAGGGTGTGACATTTTATAGCCTAGGTGGATTTCTCTTACAGATGTGGATTGACCTATGCATAATTTATGTTTGTGCTTAAAATCAGTTGAGGATAGTCTTAGATTGTCCTGGTTTTGAAATTGATAGCAATGCTCATGTAGGCAGTCAACATTGTTATCATGCAAAAACATTATGCATGTATTGGTTCTACACAGAGTGTACAAAACATTAGGAACACCTTCGTAATATTGAGTTGCACCCCCTTTGCCCTCAGAACACCCTCAATTCGTTAGGGCATGGACTCTACAAGGTCTTGAAAGCGTTCCACCGGGATGCTGGCCCATGTTAAACCCAATGCTTCCCAGTTGTGTCAAATTTGCACGAGGTTCTTTGGGTGGTGGACCATTCTTGATTCGGATGGGAAACTGTTGAGCGTGAAAAACCCAGCAACGTTGCAGTTCTTGACACACTCAAACCGGTGCGTAGGGCACCTACTACCGTACCCCATTCAAAGGCACAGAAATGTTGGCTTGGCCATTCACCCTCTGAATGACACAATCAGTGTCTCAATTGTCTTCAGGCTTAAAAATAATTATTTACCCGTCTCCTCCCTTTCATCTACACTGATTGAAGTGGTTTTAACAAGCGACATCAATAAGGGATCGTAGCTTTCACCTGGTCAGTCTGTCATGGAAAGATCAGTGTTCCTAATGTTTTGATCTAAATAAAAAAAGAACAGGCCATTAGAATGTTCTGAACATCAATACCAATCAAGCTCATTGAAATTCAGACCCATTCTTGGAGAGGAACAACAGACTGTATTTCTATGTTGTAAACCCAATAGAAATCTATTTGTGTAGTGTATTCATCGATCTGGCCTCTCTCATGGTCTGTGGTCCCCAGGCTCGCTCTCTGGAGCAGACCAACGCTGTGTTGAGGGCCAAGATCGCCATGTTCACCAACCCGGACCAGAGCGGCCCTGCCAACACCTCCATCCTGCTCACCTCTGCCATCGGTACCTACAAGATCCAGATTGATGGCCTGTCTGCCACCAAAGAGGCCATTGTTGCTGAGATTGAGCACTACAAGAGCACCATCGAAGATGTCCAGAGCAGGTGGGTGGGGTTAGGGTAGATTACCTCACAAAAGTGGCGCCATAATGAAATAAACATTGACCCTATAATACGCAATACAGTAAAGTTAAGTGTCCCCACAATACCTTACAGTGAATCCACAACACATTACAGTGAATCCACAACACAGTATCATAAAGTGTGGGTCTAGTGTTAGTCACTAATCTGTCTGCTGCACCAGGCCTGAAGAGAGAAAGCTCTCAGCCTCATGTAGATGTGGTGACTTTGCTTTATAATTACCTCAGCAGATCAAGTACACAATATATTACCCTTTAATCTCACAAAGCAGAATTGTAGACATCGATGATATATGAAAGCTAATGCATACATTTGACATAAAACCTTCTATTGGTTTTATATTGAAAGGTTTGAGGAGGAGACCGTCCAAACCAAGTCATTAGAGATGGACTGGACCACATTAAAAGAGGTATGGATACATCATGGTGTTATCAAACTACCAAAGGATTATTCAAACTATTGAAATAATGAATAAGATTATGTTATGGCTACTAAAACCACCACTCCCATGCTTTAACAGGAGGTAGACAATCTCTACATGAGCATTTTTGAGCTTCAAACCAACATTGGCGGACTGGAAGATCAGATTGGTCTCTCAAAGCAGGTGTATGATGCTGTGAGTACATGATGACAAAGTCTTTTACTGGAAAATTCTTGCTGAACTTGCGGGGAGGGGTTGAACCAAGGGGAGGGGTGTTCAGTGCACATTTAGGCTCTATAAAATGAGCAAACATGAAAAATTGTAAACGTTTCCCCCCTCTTGGTTCACATTTGTATTAGAATTGTACATATGCACTGTTCCTTGTCTGCTCCTGTACTACACCAGTAAAAGCCTTCCTCCCTGAGCCCTCTGGAGATGATCCCTTGCCCAGGCGCTGCATTAAAATGTCTCCCCATCAATTATGGAGATTCAGACAAGCTGACAGTCAGCACTCAACACTAAGCACTACTGCTTCTCTCTCTCTCTCACTCACTAAAATCACCCAGATGATCACTGCTGCAGAACCAGACCTTTCATAAGTGTTCACAACATTATGGATTCACATTACACATCCTGTGACTCTCTCAGTATCGTAAATGGCATAATTGGTACACAGGAGGGACAATGTGGGCCTATTATTCTAACAACACGGTTGCAGTAGATTATAGTATATATGGGGATCAACAAAGAGTAGGGTACATTTACCAAAGCGATATTGGAAAGTGTTCAAATAAAGGCAACATGCCCAACAGATGTTGTGCCGTGTGTTTTCAGAGTTCAATTGTGAGTCTCAACACAGTACTACGCATATTTTAAAAGCTGTATTATGTTGCCATAGCCACAAGGAAGACTAAAACAATTGCACATTAGACATAACACATTTGCTTTGTGTTGTAGAAAGTGAAGGAGGTGAGGAACATCATGACGGGTAGTGTGAGGTCAGCCTTCTCCATCTCGGTGGACAACGCGGCCCAAGCCCAGGACCTGACCTCTGCCCTGTCGGACGTCAAGTCCCACTATGAAGCCCTGGCCCAGCGCAGCAAGCAGGACGCCCTTGTTTCTGTGCAGGACAGTGTATGTACCCTTCAGCGACCGACAGTATCTAGTCTGCATTTTGTCAACCAGTCTATTGGCCCATCAACTTTACATTGTATTAACATGATAATCTCAAGTCTGTCAGGCATCATCTAAAGATAACTAGTTGCAAAAATGATTACTTGTTTTGCAAACACCATTGGAACCAGTACAACATTCATTATCTCTCATTCCAATCTGTGTTGCAGTCTCCCCCAAGTGGATGTTCTTAGCATTGCACTCAGAATACACTATTTTAGCCTACATTGCCTTCCAGCATCCAACCCCAAATCTTATGTTTATTTCTCAAGTTTGCGTAGACTAAGACTAGTGAAGGCACCATGACAATGTAACCTCCTTTTTCTTATTTCAAACCCCAGCTCTCCATGATGTCCATGACGTCCCAGCCCAGTACCCAGACTCTGACCCAAACCAAAGAGGAGCTGCGCATGTACAAACTGCAGATCGACTCAGTACAGAGGGAGATCGACAGACTCAAGACCCTGGTAGGAACATGACCTTGTCTACCCTGAAATTATACAGCCTCAAAGAAAATGTTTCATTGATTCCATAAATGACAGTATGAGGGTAAGTATCCCACTCCTATCTCCTGACAACCTAATGCTTGCCACAGTGTTTTAATACGCAGGACTGATCTCTCCCGTTGTAGAACATCCAGATGGAATCTCAGGTGGATGAGGCAGAGTCCCACTCCAGCTCCCACACAGAGACCTATCAGGAGCAGGTGCTGACCCTCAAGTTGCAGCTGGATGACATCAGAAAGGTAAGGATGGGGTACAGAGTCCTCCACAAGTATACACCAGTAAAAAATACAACTCCTATGAGCCACTTTCACGTGCAGTTTTTAGGTGCAGCATAACCCATGAATCATGCTCTTCTTACAGCAAATAACACACTATGGTCAAGAGTACCAGGAACTCCTAGCCAGTAAAATGTCTCTAGATGTTGAGATCACTGCATACAAGAAGCTTCTGGACAGCGAGGAGAGCAGGTAAGAGAGTAGGGTCTCATACATCATCCAGATGTTCACCCATATAAGTGCTGATTGACGCTCTCTGAAGTTCTATGCCCGTCTCTATGATAGTCATGTATTTGTGATGAATATGGTTTCAGACTGAGGTCAGGAGGCGGCGTGACCGTGCACATGTCGAAGACTGCCATTGGAGGAGGGGGAGGTGGGGCTGGCCTGGCCCTGGCCCTGGGAGGAGGCGGCGGCGGCATGGGTCTGGGAGGAGGAGGAGGCGGCGGCGGCATGGGTCTGGGAGGAGGAGGAGGCGGCGGCGGCATGGGTCTGGGAGGAGGAGGAGGCGGCGGCGGCGGCATGGGTCTGGGCGGTGGCTACAGAATGGGCGGAGGCCTAGGAGGTGGCTTTGGAGGGGGTCTGGGCAGTGGCTTTGGAGGTTTTGGAGGAGGTCTGGGGTTAGGAGGAGGTGGAGGGTCTTTCGGAGGCGGGGGATCCTTCGGAGGCGGGAGCAGCTACATGTCCTCCAGCCTGAGCAGCAGTGGACGTGAGTACAGCTCCCATCTCTATGAACTAGTTTTACTTTAATCTGTAATGCCTCCTTTAAAACAATACTATTACTGGCGCCATCTTAAAGGAATATCACACTCCAAAATATCACAATGTCAAGATAAGTCCATGTCACAGGCCATCCACAAGCTAAAATGAATGGAAAAGCACCATGGTATTTCCAGATTTGTTGTACGTGTCTTTCAATTTATTTGGGTTGGGGCGGCAGGTAGCCTAGTGGTTTGAGCGTTGGATGAGTAACCGAAAGGTGGCAAGATAAAACTGTCGTTCTGCCCCTGAACAAGGCAGTTAACCCATCATTGAAAATAAGAATTTATTCTTAACTGACTTGCCTAGTTAAATAAAGGTTAAAATAATAAATTAAATAGCAGGGTCTACACAACTTATTGCTTGGGACATGGACTCATCATAGAGGTCTAAAAATAAGTTACATTTGGGAGTGTATTGTCCCTTTACCTTCTGAGATTCAACCATAGATAATGAGACTTCCAACTTCATTGGCGGAGGGCTCAGCCAATCGTGCTATTTTAAAATGGATTGCCTCAATGGTGTTGGCAGTTGCCTTAGGTCATGTATTTTTAATCCCGTGGCCTTTTGGTAGGCTGTCATTGTAAATAAGAATTTGTTCTTAACCAGCTTGCCATGGTAAAGGTTACATTTAAAAAAGACTAATGGGACAGATGAGTTTCTCTATGGGTGCAACGCAGACAATTCCTCATTGGACCACTCTTTCCCTTCCAGTCTCTTCAACAGTGTACTGAGGACAAACCGGACCGACCAGAGAATCTCCATCTACCTACATTGAGATGGAACCCTGTTTTGGCAGAATTACTAAGAAAGATCAACAGTCTCAGATTCTGTTGTGTGACTTGCCATAATGTAACATGTTTAATATC
Source organism: Oncorhynchus kisutch (assembly GCF_002021735.2). NCBI lineage: Eukaryota > Metazoa > Chordata > Actinopteri > Salmoniformes > Salmonidae > Oncorhynchus > Oncorhynchus kisutch. The sequence continues at coordinate 39,881,628 of NC_034179.2, read as the reverse complement.
AATAAAAGCAGTGTTATTTCACCATGTGCAACACATTCAATCGGCTTGAGGTCTACTAGCATAATCCCCAAGGCCTGGATTCAAGCCGACTATGCTCCCTTGTTCGCAGAGAACGCATGCAAGGAAAATGGCGCATAGACAAAGCAATGACCAATTATTATTTGAATACTTATCAGTTCAGTGGCTTATGAACACTCCAGAATTTTGCATAAGATTCACACTGGTGTGTTGGGATGGGGACGCAAAGGGAACATACAGCCTAAGGCCACAAACAAACCTCACCCTTCCTTTGTATGAAAAGGATATCAATAGGAGCTCTTCGTAGAGCAAAGTTACAAAACCAGAGCATGAGACCCCATCTTCACAACCACAGGCTCTCTTTCTGGCCTAAGTACACACATATAGTCCACTTTATTCTCCTCTGCCTCCCTTCTTCTGTTTGCCTTCAGGCTGTGTCGTCTTGGCCTTCTTGGTCAGACCCTGTCCAGGTGTCTCTCCTCCTCCTGGTAGTTTCCTCTTGATTTTGTTTCTTTTCTTCTTTCCTCCCTCTGGTTTCCCCAAGGGGACTGTGTTGGCATCTGCTGCCCCCTGCTCAGAGACAGGCAGTTGCTTCTTGCGGTTCTTTCTCTTCTTGGTCTCGGGTAGGAATCCTTTCTTCTTCTTGGGAGCGGTCGGCTCAGCCTGGTCTTTGGTTTTCCTGGTTCTGTCCCTTTTGGGCTTTCTTTTAAAGGTGGAGCCACAAAACATGGTATTAAAGCAGGTATTTTCAAAGTGGTGTCCACCTCTAAATATATAGAATGTAATCTCTTTAATGAATATTACTAACAGATTAAACATGTTCTGTGGATCTGTGGAATAGAGTACAATATTATGAATATACAGTTTGTGTTCCTAACAATGGTCTGCCTGGGAGGCACACAGGGATATTGGTATCAATAGGCCTGTATTCCCCCAAAATGTTTATTTTTTAACATAAATCACAGTGCATTTAAAATGGCAAAGTTCTCTCGCTGCCTCATGGCAGGATATTTGCTTTAAAGCTGAACAGAATCTCTTCCCCATGACAAAACATGTAGAACTGCAGGAAATTAGCTTAATCTGCAACATTCTCTCCGATGCCAAGAGGCGGGCTTTTAAAATGTTTCTTCCCAGGGCCCGAGACTTGGTTCGTCTGACCATGCACTGCCGAAGTAGTACAACTCCTTGTATCTCACTCCAGTTGTGTTTTAATTATGAGGGAGTCCCTTATGAATTGGGTCTCCGGCCCCAAACAGTTTGAGAACCACTAGCCAAGCTGCTCTGTTGGCATACTGGCACAGCAGGTCTCTTACCAATTATCTGAAATAGTGGAAATGCTCAAAGTTTCAACAGTACTCATCCCCCCCAAAATAGCTGACATATTCAGTAGGTCTCAATGATATGAGTATTGTTGGTACAATTATTTCCCAATGACATGGCACTGTAACAGTAAGCATGTGGCAGAGTTACTCACATGACTCCAAAATGTTTCATAACAGCCCAGTAGGTGTCCTCCATCTGTCCAGTCTTCCTGAAGCCCAGAACCTCTCTCATGGACTGAAGAACCTTTTTGAGGGGCTCCAGATCCACAGACAGCTTCTGTAAAACACAGGAGACAAAAGTAGGTTAAAGAATCTGGAAAGTCAAATGATGGGGGGGGGGTATTAAAGGGATAAGTTGCTTTACCTGCTGGTTGACAGTTTTGACCAGGAAGAGACCGAGCTCCAGGGCTTTGACCAACTTCTCCTGGACCACCTTGTTCTTACCAGTCTCAACTACAGTCTCCAGACTCTGAGGGGAACATCCACAACCATATCAGTAACAAATCAGCAGCTCCAGGGAGAGATGGGTAATGTACAGTATCATCCAAGTCAAACCTAGAGATTAAACTGGATGAAAAACATTGTTAAAGTTGATCCGTTTTTAATGTAACATGCTTTTGAAGAAAGTTTGGGGTCGTACGCACATCCCAGGCGGCACCTTAATTGGGGAGGACGGGCTCATAATAATGGCTGGATCGGAATCAATGGAATGGTATTAAACATGTTTTCAATGTGTTTGATAGCACGCCATTATTATGAGCTGTCCTCCCCTCAGCAGCCTCCTGTGATGCACATCCTAAAATAATAATGGAAAAGAACAGGGAGGGCCCCACACACTATGGTCCCAATTTACCACAATATGATTTTTCCCATGCTTTGCAGTAATGATGTGATATAGAGATTGATTCCTGTGGTGTTTCACACAGTGACATGTTCTCTGATGTCTAAGCTTGGGTGAGGTGTTTGATGCCTACCGCTGCCACACGGCCCACCGCCTGCTGAAGCAGCACTGCCCAGGGGTTGCCTGCTAACAGCTGCTGTACCTCCCTGCTCTGCAGCCCCCGCAGCACCATGGCACTGGCCTGGCTCTGTGGAACACACACGCATACAAAATGAAACACTCAATGGGAAGATGATTTTGTGCAGATCAGTGGTATTTACCGTCAGTCTGAAAGGATCATTGGCTGGGAAGAGTGTGGTCCGTCATCACTGTATTAAAACTAGAGTTGGTAGAAGTTGAACCTAACTACTGGTCCAGGGTCAGATGCTTCTTTTTACTGGTAATTGTTGAGGTGGAGCCTACTAGTCTTACCTGTTGGTGTTCTCTGACTCCTGTTGTGATGTGTTCCACTGCGGTCACCAACAGGTTCACACACAGAACCTACACACAACACAAGATAATCAACCTCCAACAGCATCACGTTACACCAGCCAACAGACTTCTTAACACTAGTTGTGGGGATTCTAGAAAGCACAGAGCAACAAGAGGAAACAACAACGCATCTTCAAGTGTTTATGCAGTCATTTGAATCAATAGAGAGCAGTGTGGATGCAGTTGTTGTTGACTCACAGGGAAGCGGGTGAAGAGGTCGACAAACATTAGGCCTGACAGAGGGCTTTTCCTGCGCGTCATGAAGGAGCAGAGTGCCCCTTTAAAGATGGCCGACACCCTCTCCACGTCCACGTTACCCATGAACCTCAGCTGCAACACCGAGATTTCAGCAGGTTGGTTTCATATAAAAGATGCACTAATAGTAAATACTCTGCGTACATTAAGGTTGAATGCTAAGGGTTGGTTAAGGAACCATTGTCACTGTAGTCAACTCTGAAAGGTAAAGAGGCTTACCTCAGTAGAAGTTGTTGTCTTGCCATCTGCTGAGGCCCCGGGCGCCCCCCCTCTCAGCACCTTGACCAGGTACAGAGATGCACTGAAGAAGTAGAGTGACACTGAGGAGTCAGACAGCTTCTGGGTTTTGGTCATGAGTTTCTCCAGCAGGTCGTGGAGCTCCCCCTGTCTGTCGCCTACGGTCTTACAGTACTGCTTGGCCCGGCACAGCTGGTTCCTGGGAGTAGGAGAGGACGAGGGTGACGTTGACTGATCAGTGTGGCAGAATAATACTGGAAACTGTTGACATAACATGATAATCTGTCTCCCCAGAAAGAATACATCCGTCTTCAATGCACCTGCATATGACAAGTTGTTCTTTCGAGGTGCATAAAGAGAAGTAAAGCACAAATCCTGTCTCATATCTCTAATACATTGCGAGGTGTTTTCAGTATTAAAGGAAAACTCCACCCCAAAACGTTAGCAATCAAGTTTAAGAGTACATGTGTTCCTAAATTGAAAAGTGTGGAACAAAACACATTTGGGAGCACAATGAAAGTATTTGAGGAAGGAGGTTGCCGTGGCAACAGCGGAGAGCTCCCCCAATGTTTTTGGCATGGAGAGATGATAGAGCCGACATGACACATTGGGCTGGGCGATATCGTCTTTTATGGTATTCCGTTATGGCTCCACGTACTGGTATGGATTTTTACAATACCGTTGAGAAAAAGGTATTTTGATACAGTACTACATAAATAAAAAGTTTTACAAATTGCCCTACTTCACTGTCAGTTTTGTCCTAGTATGGTTGAAAATAAATCAAATCAGAATGGAGAAATACCACTTAGAATGTATTTGTTGCCATCCTAGGGTCATGGCCTACTCATAAAACATACCAGTCAAAAGTTTGGACACACCTACTCATTTAAGGGTTTTTCTTTATTTTTACTATTTTCTACATTGTAGAATAATAGTGAAGACATCAAAACTATGAAATCATGTAGTAACCAAAAAAAGTGTTAAATCAAAATATATTTGCGATTATTCAAAGTAGCCACCCTTTGCCTTGATAGCTTTGTTGTTTGTCACTGGCCTACACACAATATCCCATAATGTCAAAGTGGAATAATTCTGTTTTTCAAAATGTTTACAAATTAATAAAAAGCTGAAATGTCTTGAGTAATCAACCCCTTTGTTATGGCAAGCCTAAAGTTCAGGAGTGCAAACCACATGTTCTTACTCTGTATGCAATAAGTGTTAAACATGATTTTTTTTTTTTAACTACCTAATTTCTGTACCCTACACATAATTGTAAGGTCCCTCAGTTGAGCAGTGAATTTCAAACACAGATTCAAAGACCAGGGAGTTTTTCCCAATGCCTCGCAAAGAACGGCACCTATTGGTTGATAGGTTAAAAAAAAAGCAGACAATGAATACCCATTTGAGCATGGTAATGTTATTAATTACACTTTGGATGGTGTATCAATACACCCAGTCACGACAAAGAAACAGACGTCCTTCCTAACTCAGTTGCCGGTGAGGAAGGAAATCACTCAGGGATTTCACCATGAGGCCAATGGTGATTTTAAAACAGTTTGAGTGTAATGTCTGTGTAACTTTTCAAAGGGTCTGGAAAGCTGTGTAGTCGCTGCCAAAGGTGATTCTAACGTATTCGAATGTATTGACTCCGGGGGTGAATACTGATCTAATCAAGATATATTAGTGTGTTATTTTTCATAAATGTTTTAACGTTCAAATTTTTCTTCCACTTTGACAGAGTATTTTGTGTAGATTGTTGACAAATAAATAAATAATTAATCCCATTTTTGAACAACAAAAACATCAAGGGGTGTGAATACTTTCTGAAGGCAGTGTATGTGTCTGAAGGTAGTGGGTATGTTTCTGAGCCTGTGTGTCTCTAAAGGCACTAGCATGACGTACTTGAAGATGTCTGCGGCCTTGCGGAGGAAGTCCTGCTCCTGCTGGTCGCTCTCGGAGCTCATGCCGCTCTCGATGACGCTGAGCAGGGGCTCCACCATGCCCAGCACCAGAGGGCTGCTGCCCTGCCTGGCCAGGAACACCTCCACCAGGTCCAGCACCTAGAACACAGCATAAGACCAGGGTCAGCACCCCATGAACATAGGGGGACCATCACCAGAAGAACAAGAGAGGCAGTGTTAGAAATAGCACTGCCAGAGTATAGTGTTTCACCTATATTAATTTAGCAGTGAAATCATTGCCACCACTCCATGTAAAAATAATAAATATATAAATTACAAAGAAAGATAACGGAGCTATATACATTTTTTTTTTTTTTTACAAGATCATCTTTGAGAACTAACAATAACCAAAATAAAAACTAGACAGTCGGGTTGAATTTTTTCTCTCCAAAACTGTCATTGCATGAGGTCCCGATTGATTTTGTAATGTTTAAGTCACTCAGATAGCATAACAACACAGCATAAGCCATGGCAAAATGTGCTTTAAAACAGCAACATTTTGCCACTGCCGACTACCACACCTTTCACACTTACAACTCTATCCAAACAGGCGAGATCTCATCTTGTCATGTGAATACCTTGATCTTGAAGTCTCTGACGAGGGTCTTTTCCTTTTTTAGCTTGTCCTTCTCATCCTTCTTGGCCTGCATCTTCTTCTTCTGTTCAAGGAACAGTCCTGCGATGCTGCCGTCCAGCTTCATCATGGCTTCATCGTCCAGCTCGTCATCATCGCTGCCGTCCTCTTCAGTGGCCTGTGACATGCAGCAAGACCCGGTCCAGTTAAAATGTCTAGAACAGCGCTGTGTATTAATGTCTCTGCTTTTGAACCCCCCCCCCCCGATTTCAATGAAACCGCTAGAATCTTATCCAGAGCGACTTAACACAAAATGCATTTTAAAAAAATAATCTTGAGCACTATAAGTGAAACCTTCAAAAATAAGAGTAATGTACAATCCCAGAGCTAGAACAAAAGACCAATCACAAGACACCTACCAGAGCACCCTGGTTCTGTAGGACCTTCATCAGCTCAATGCGGAAGTTCTGATCCACCTCGCTCCCCTCCTCCATGGCCTCACCTTCACCCTCATCAGAGTCGTCGTCTGATGCATCCGACTCATCCTCATTCTGGAGAAGCAAGTAATACATATATTTACGAAGAGTAAAAATATAAGCAATAGCTGTTACTGGACACTAAACAATACCCCAAAAAATATATAGGCAACAATGTTTTGGGCTCATTCTAATTATTATCACATTCTAATGGGAGAATTATTTGGACCTGCCAGACTAAATCAACTGGATGCGTGCATGGTGATAATAAAGCCATGAATAGCGGTAGCTTCACTCTCACCATTTGAATCTCTCCATCACTGTTTTTATCATGAGAAAGCGTGCAAAAACCAGGTTCCTTTTGTAATGGGAGGATTTGTATAGAAAGCCAAGTTGATGTCAGCATTAGATGCTGTCGTCCTCATAATAACCGCACATGGTTTTACCACAACACCTTTCAATTGAAGCGGCAGAGAATAAATGAAAGTGGGCACGTCTCACAAAAACGGAAATCGTGGATAATAAGGGGAGCAGGAGAACTTCTAGATTGGCTACAATAATTACAAGGCAGGCCTTTTCCAGTACTTGAATTTCTGAGCTCCAAATTCAAGTAGGCTACTTCAAGCCACTTGTATTGTTTAAAATTGCAGGTGTAACATTGACACCAAAATGTATTTGTCATGTTATTTCATTACTATATCATATTGAGAAGAAGCACACTAGGCAATGTCATTTGTTGTCATCATATCCAGAATAATTCATAGGAATAGAGTTGGGTGTTACGCAATAGTCTATCCTACACAATTGCGCACAGTATACTTGGTGTACAATCCGAGGCACAAAAACATGAACTCATTTGATGGTTTCCCTGTTAAATCTAACGAGACCCTGCTGTAAAACATGCAGACAACAACTGATGATCAACATCAACTCGCTAGGGTTATTAGATCCAACGTGGATCCTGACAACTGTCTTCACAAACACCTTTTTTCCAGCACTTGGGCGTTTGCGTCGCATACGTCATCACAACAGCTGTTTGTCACTTGACTGTCATTCAAAACATTCCTTCCTGGATCAGATGATTACATGTGAAAATATCACGGTGTAATTAAACAGCTTGACAACAAATGCACATCCAACCGTGTTATGCAGAATTATTGAAGCACGTTTAACGACAATATCGATTTAGGTTTTAAGTATCAAGGTAAGGTGACTCAGAAGCCTTCTATTTTGCAATAGCATACATTTTGGGGGATTTGTGTGCCCATGAAAACTGTTTCACCTCTTAACATAAGCAGACATGAAATGTTAGGTAGTTACACTGCATTTCTGAGATCTCTGTACAAAAAACAGTGACGGCTAGATACAGGTTTCTTACAGGGCTCAAGTTCGATGTCTAATTTAACAGATTAATCCTTAATATATAATATGACGACAACTTACACTGCCACAAATGCAAGGATTTTGGACAAATCCGTCAAGACACCAACCAAGAGAAGGGGTCGTCTAGCTATATTCAATAAAATGTCAAACCTATGTTCCCCCTTATATATCTTAATGTAATGACATGGGGGTAAAATGGCTAACTATTATCAATGAGTTCTCAATAGCTGTAACATGTTGTCCAGTATAGGAAATCCTCGCTGGTACCCTAGTTTATAGAAAAACCCTGGTGTAGATTTGTGAACGTGACCAGGTGTGAAAGAACTGAACTGACCATCTCTTCGTCGTCTTCATCCTCGCCTTTCTTTTTTTTGTCTTTCTTCTTTATTTTGTCTTTATCATCCGTCACCACTATGGAACTGTCCTCCTCATCTTTATCTGGGTCCAGAACCTTAAAGACACAATGAGTCAAATGAATGGACATTCCTGTAATATATCAACATTTACTTTCGCAAATCAACAGAAGTTTTACCTTCAGTGAACACTTTTATGCAACATTTAAAAACCACAGCTCTGTAAGAGTACAGTATTCTCTAGTCTGGGAGACTTACATCCAAGATGGCGGTGAGGGCTCTGGCGGTGACGTGGGGACAGATGTTGGAGAAGACAGTCCTGCAGACGTGGCGGATGTGTCTACTGGGCTGGGACAGGAGTGAGAGCAGGATGTCCACCACCACCTCAGCCCAGTGGGGCTCCTCCTCTCCTGCTGCTGCAGAACCTGGATTAACAGGACATGTGGTTACAGAGACATCCCACCAAAGGCTACCATACTGAACATAGAGGCTGGTATTTATACTAACCTTAAGCCGGGTGTACACTACACGACTTTCAAAACCCTGACATCGCTAAACCTCACAATAAACGACCATCTTCCCTGTAGTTTTTTTTTGTCATGCAAATGTAGTGGTGCGCACACTAAATGATCTGGCAGACGGGGGTCACACACTACAAGATTCTTCACTTGGTGTTGAGGATTGTCGATACCAACCACGCTGTCCGGCGAAAACACTGACGTGATTAGACGACCTGTGGCTCAAAGTAGCCTCAAATGTTTTCAGTCAGACATTCACTCTTACCCTACAGTTGAAATATCTAGCCAACATTTTTAACATTGCTTAGAGCTGTAACGATTTGGCACTTTGGCTTTGATTAAGGTACAAACAATCTAGTAGTAGTCATCGCTCCTTCTTGAGTCTACACATTATGGGTAATGTGAAACGACATCATCTCACTGGCATATTCTCTGGCAAGCTCTCATTGGCTATTGCTCATCACCGTTCTCAAAACTTGTCATTGCAGATTGTGCCAAAAAGAAGAAAAAAAACATACTTGAAATTTTTGGGACGTCTGGGACTGCTCAAAAACAAGATCGGTAGCCCTCAGATTTGAGTCTCTGACCCTCTCACATTTAACGAGCGGCAGTAACGGCCCCACGCCTGAGTAGGCAACGATATTGGGATTTTGTCTCAGATTTCAAAAACTTGTCCGGGACAGCTAAATCGGGGCCAAAATCGTGTAGCGTACACCCGGCTTTACTGTCACTGTACAACTGTGAACTATGGGAAATAGCTAAATATATGTTTTTCAATATATGGAGAATGAGTAATTCTTTCCTTGTCACGGATTAAGACTGGGGTGGTTTTGGCAAACTCAACTCTTCAGTAAGATTCGGTTGGCTCCGACACATTCTCTATGGACATGTGGTCTTACCGGTTACCGCCTTTTTCTTCTTGGACTTCTTCTCTTGGGCTTTTTCCATGCAGTTCTGCAGATCCTGCATCAGGTCTACCAAATCCTCTGGAGCCTTTACGGTACAAGCAAACATGTATACATAAACGTGGGATAAAAAGGACAAAGTAAAATGATGTATCTAAGAAATCTTACTATACTACGACAATCATTTTCATCCCTCATTTGTTTATCAATTGCGTACCTTGAAGAGGTGAATGCCAACCAGCAGGAAGAGTTGTTGGAAAGCAGAGGTCTCTGGAGTCTGGCCTTTCTTAGATTTCTTCATTAGAGTCCACACTGACGCCAGCATACTACATCAGAACAGGTTCACTATTGGCTTACATTTTTCTTACACCAACCTTTACCCCCCCCCCCCATATGGTCCATTTACAGTCAGTGTGGTCCGTACCTGTCCCAGGCCTGTCTCTGCTCGGGGCTGAAGGGCTGGGTGCTCTGAGCGTACTTGGGCTGGTTGAGCAGGGTGTCAGCGTACCGCACCAGACAGAAGATCCACATGGAGCCGTCAGCCATCACACCCTGCATGTGCCTCTGGTTGCGGGCTGCCACCTCAGGGGAGTTGCCCAGCAAAGGCAGGTGGTTGATGTGCTGCAGCAATCTGGAGGGGTTGGGAGGTTAGAGAGATGTGTTAATCGGATGTGTAGTGTAGGGCAGGGGTCGACAACCAGTGACCCCTGCCCTAAAATCATATATTTTTTGGGAGTTTTTGGAAAAACAAATACTAAAATCACCAGGAATTCAGCTAAAATATGTTTCATTTAGGAAATTTGTTCCCAAATATTCCCACAAATAGAAATATATGTGATCATGTCTCAATGTAATTAAGGTATGAAAAGAATGTATTTGAAAATAATCTATTTTGGGGTTTAGTTGTGGTCAATGTGCAGTAGGGCTGGGTGATATATCTAAGTCATTTGAGTAATATGAATGTATGTTCTAGCGCAATGTTCCAAATGCCTTTATTGCAAGAACCTAGGTTTTTATTGTGTTTGTTTTCATAAGCGTTGTGTCTTTTTGGTCTCGTCTCCGTCGCTGCTCCTGTGCTCCTTCCCACTTACAGACAGACATCAAGCCCCTCCCGCTGCCACACAACAATCACGAAAGATCACTTCTTCCTCTCTGGACAACAAGCAGTTTAAACTTGCTATTTGCATTGGAGGTTAGGTCCAACAGAATCAGACATACGGACACCGAAACGCTTAAGAGAAATGATTTTACTGTAATAGACGAGAACTTAACCATCTAACGATACCCTGTTTATGTCTCAACTCCCAAAATGTAGAACAAAGCAGATCCTAATAAAAACCAGAGTATCAATGTTGTAGAAAATTAATGCTCCATTTGTCACGTGCAGCATTTTAGCCACAGACTTATGTGCTAGTCTGTATAAATGTGCAATGAGCCTAAAAAGACTCATGTATATAAAGAATTGGCAACTCATTCTCATTCTGAGAAATAATATTTTTATTATCCAGGTTGGCCACTTGATTTCAACATCTAAACAAAGCAGACAGGCTGTTATTCAAACAGTTGGAGACGGACAGGAGGGTCTATTCATAACAGTTGAACCGTTCTCTACCTTGTTAGCAAGCAAATAGATACAAGTTGGCTAGACTTGAAATACAGTATAAAGAATCATTAGCACGTGGGCTTGTGTTAATGAGACCCATGTTCATTTTGTAGAATGACTGTCACAAGAAGTTGGTCATTATTAGTGGATGTGCATTGTGCAGGTTCAATTTGTAACAACAACAGCATTTTCATACAGACTTAAAAACCAGATCAGTGATCATTGCAAAAATAAAAAATAACTGGTTAAACTATTTTGATAAAATAATTACATTATTAGTGGGTGTTATGGTGTGGAAGGCTTATATTTAGCCTAGGTATACTTTTACAAGCCCTGAATTCATTATATTATGCCTGACTGTTTGAAATGCAGTGTATGATCTTTAATTGTGTAATAAAGCTTACGCAGAGAGAACTAGATATACAAATCTAGATATACACAAAAGTAAAAATCACTGAAGCTGGAGTCTTATATCTCCCTCTCTAACTTTAAGCATCAGCTGTCAGAGCAGCTTACTGATCACTGTACCTGTAAACAGCCAATCTAAATAGCACACCTGACTACCTCATCCCCATATTGCTATTTATCTTCTTGCTCTTTTGCACCCCATCTCTACTTGCACATCTATCACTCCAATCTCCATAGACAAACATTGGCAGTCGAATGGCCCATACTGAAGAGCTCACCATAGAATGCCACCATTCCAACAAATCAGTTCGTCAAATTTCTTCCCTGCTACAGCTGCCCCGGTCAACTGTATGTGCTGCTATTGTGAAGTGGTAAAGTCTAGGACCAACAATGGCTCAGCTGCGAAGTGGTAGGCCACTTAAGCTCACAGAACGGGACCGCCATGTGCTGAAGTGCGTAGCATGTAAAAATCGTCTGTCCTCGGTTGCAACACTCACTACCAAGTTCCAAACTGCCTCTGGAAGCAACATCAGCGCAATAACTGTTCGTCGGGAAAGTCATGAAATGGGTTTCCATAGCCGAGCAGCCGCACAAAAGCCTAAGATCACCATGAGCAATGCAAAGCGTCGGCTGGAGTGGTGTAAAGGTTATATCCTTCCTGTTTGGCCCTGTCCGGGGGTGTCCTCGGATGTGGCCACAGTGTCTCCTGACCCCTCCTGTATTTATGCTGCAGTAGTTTATGTGTCGGGGGGCTAGGGTCAGTTTGTTATATCTGGAGTACTTCTCCTGTCCTATTCGGTGTCCTGTGTGAATCTAAGTGTGCGTTCTCTAATTCTCTCCTTCTCTCTTTCTTTCTATCTCTCGGAGGACCTGAGCCCTAGGACCATGCCCCAGGACTACCTGACATGATGACTCCTTGCTGTCCCCAGTCCATCTGACCGTGCTGCTGCTCCAGTTTCAACTGTTCTGCCTTATAATAATAATAATAATAATAATTATTATTATTATTATACGACCATGCTGGTCATTTATGAACATTTGAACATCTTGGCCATGTTCTGTTATAATCTCCACCCGGCACAGCCAGAAGAGGACTGGCCACCCCACATAGCCTGGTTCCTCTCTAGGTTTCTTCCTAGGTTTTGGCCTTTCTAGGGAGTTTTTCCTAGCCACCGTGCTTCTACACCTGCATTGCTTGCTGTTTGGGGTTTTAGGCTGGGTTTCTGTACAGCACTTTGAGATATCAGCTGATGTACGAAGGGCTATATAAATAAATTTGATTTGATTTGGTAAAGCTCGCCGCCACTGGACTCTGGAGTAATGGAAATGCGCTCTCTGGAGTGATGAATCACACTGGCAGTCCGATGGATGATCTGGGTTTGGTGGATGCCAGGAGAACACCACCTGCCCCAATGCATAGTGCCAACTGTAAAGTTTGGTGGAGGAGGAATAATGGTCTGGGGCTGTTTTTCATGGTTCGGGCTAGGCCCCTTACTTCCAGTGAAGGGAAATCGTAACGCTACAGCATACAATGACATTTTAGATGATTCAGTGCTTCCAACTTTGTGGCAACCGTTTGGGGAAGGCTCTTTCCTGTTTCAGCATGACAATGCCCCCGTGCACAAAGCAAGGTCCATACAGAAATGGTTTGGCGAGATTGGTGGGGAAGAACATGACTGGCCTGTACAGAGCCCTGACCTCAACCCCTTCAAACACCTTTGGGATAAATTGGAAAGCTGACTTCGAGCCAGACCTAATCACCCAACATCAGTGCCCGACCTCACGAATGCTCATGGCTGAATGGAAGAAAGTCCCCGCAGCAATGTTCCAACATCTAGTGGAAAGCCTTTCCAGAAGAGTGGAGGCTGTTATAGCAAGAAAGGGGGGACCAACTCCATATTAATACCCATGATTTTGCAATGAGATGTTCGACGAGCACTTGTCCACATACTTTTGGCCATGTAGTGTATATCATAAATCGGCCAGAAGTTTAAAGAAAATGTAGACGTGATTTTTAGGCCATATCACCCAGCCCTAATTTGCAGTGTACAAATGATTATAATTATGTCCCGGTCTCCAGGCCATCCACTCCAACAAATATCGGCCAGTGGCTTTAATCTAGTTACCTACCCCTGGTGTAGGGCATCTAGAGTGTAACGTAAATGAACACTCACGCTATGGAGTTTCATGCAATTACCCCTTTAAAACCATACATGTTTAAAACTTAACTGACTATTCCAGCCACCTACCATTGTAGCCATGCTCTTCCTCTTTGACTACCCCACAGCTTGTTTTTGAAAAATGATAAAGAGTGTAAAGTAGTCTTATCTCACCCAAAGAAGGAGTTTATGATGATGGCTCTGGTCTTCTCATCCAGGGGCACTGACAGGGTGGCTTCTGTCTCAAGTATGTCTGGGGTGGCCTTCTTAGCATTGAAGAACGCATGGAAAAAGACAAACCTGGCACGATGGAGGACAAAACAATGAGTTAGCATCTATGCTACATTATGACTATAAAGTGCCCTTCAGAATACAATAGTTATAGAAATGTTGGGAAGATTACTACACACATCCATCCAATAATCTAAAATCACTTGGGGGAGCAGCAAACAGTGAGATACATGACATTTTCCCTGCAGTGAGATCTCTCACCTGGCTACATCCATCACTAGAGCCTCCTCTCTCTTCACCTGGTTGTTCTCGGCGATGGAGGTTAGGCGTGGAATGATCCACTTCCTCAGGCGGAATATACAGTTCTCTCTCCTAAGGATAGAGAGAGTCAACAATTCAATGGGATACTTTTAGTTTAGAAGCCAGAAGGAATATATTAGTCATTCTAGGACATGCTCCAAGAGTTCTACTCACTGGATTCCGCCCTCCTGGTTCTCCTTCTGCCTGCGGGTGCTGAAGTCCAGGCAGCTGTCCAGCCGGGGGTTGAGGAACATGTCTTTGAGCCAGTCCACGTAGCTCTGCAGTGCGGTCGGCTGCAGGTGATGCACAACCCTCCAGAAGGAGGGCACCACAGGGTAGCCCTGGTTTGTGAGCAGGGAGAAGGCCACCATCACCGCCAGCTGCTTCTCCGGATCATCGCAGCCCTGCAGGAAGTCGCCAACGTACGTCTCCATCTCGGGGGCAAACTTAAAGCGGTCTGGGAGCTGAGGGGGCGAGATGAGTGCATACTTGTAAGTCAATATATTTTAAAACATTTCCTTTTTGGATAAGTGAGCATCTTACTATATATTTTCTGTGACCAACTAAGATGCCAGCAGCTTCACCATGTATTTTCTATAATCTGGTGCAGTCATGAGTCGACAGACATTTGTAGGGAGACTGACCTGTGCAGAGACCACGTGTTCCCCGTAGGTCCTCATCACCTCTCCATTTAACACCTGTTTCAGCTGGGCCAGGGTCAACAAGGGCAGGGCACTACCCAACAGCCGGTAGCTCAGGTAACTGGGGCACAGAGAGAAGACAGCCCGATGTCACAGGAAGGCCAAAAAGATCATCAAGGACAACAACCACCCGAGCCACTGCCTGTTCACCCCGCTATCACCCAGAAGGTGAGGTCAGTACAGGTGCATCAAAGCTGGGACCGAGAGACTGAAAAATAGCTCCTATCGCAAGGCCATCAGACTGTTAAATAGCCAACACTAGCACACAGAGGCAGCTGCCAATATACATTGACTTGAAATCCCTGGCCACTTTAATAAATGGAACACTAGTCACTTTAATAATGTTTACATATCTTGCATTACTCGTCTCATATGTATATACTGTATTCCATACTATTCTACTGTATCTTAGTCTATGCAGCTCGGACATTGCTCGTCCATATACTTATATATTCTTACTTCCTTTGCTTAGATTTGTGTGTATTGGGTATATGTTGTGAAATTGTTAGATATTACTGCACTGTCGGAGCTAGAAACACAAGCATTTCGCTACACCTGCAATAACATCTGCTAAACATGTGTATGTGACCAATAAAATTAGATTTGTTAGAACAGCTATGTAAATTTACAGCACAGGAAGGAAAACAGGAACATACATGGGGGGGAAATGCTTGCATTAATTTAGAAAAATGTATTACAGGGGTCTAGGCTACAGAACTTAGTTCAATCATCTAATATTCGGGTTCAGGGTCCAAATGTGAGTGAGGAGCCAACAGTCTTAACCCCAATGCTGTGCTTACTGTGTGGGCCCCGGCTGGTCTTTCAGCATGCCGTTAATGATGGTCTCCCTCCAGAAGAGCTCAAAGTTGTCCTCCCTCAGAGAGATCTGCAGCAGGTCCAGAGCCACCGCAGGCAGCAGGCGGTCCTTCTTGACTGAGCGGGCCGCCATCTTCAGTACATCTGTCAACCTAGGGGAGAGGATGGACAGGAGACACAGGTTAGATTTTACATTTAGTAAGTGTGTGTGTGTGTGTGTGTGTCATCCTGACCATGGAAAAAAAACATAGCCCTAGTCGTAAAACACTGCTCACTTAGGGATATTGTCCATGGTAATGATTGTGGAGGTGCCCAGCAGCTTCTTCAGCTTCTTGGGCTTGAGCACCTGGGGGAACTTCTGCATGGCCACCAGGAGGAGCTGCAGCTGCTCAGGGGTGCTGAAGGCAGAGGACAGGTCTGTCTGCAGGGCTCCCAGCAGCACCTCCTCAAACACCTCCTCTGACGTCTGGAGAACCACACAGACCAAACAATACACAGGTCATACCGACTGCACCATTCTACACAAGGATTTATCACATTGAGACACAATTAGAAGAGTGCTACACTATGAAGTAGAGCTGGCTGAGTCACTCACCTCAGACAGGATGTCCACCATGGTCTTCCTGGGCAGGTCCCGCAGGTGTTCTCTATACTGCGATAGGCTCTGGAGGAGCTGGACACACTCCAGCACCACCTGAGGCTCCTGTCTCACACACACACACACAGGTGAGTAAGAAAACCAAACACACACTGAAGTCTGAAAAGTAGAAACCGAGCTAGGTCTGGCAGTAACAATAAGGGGGACATATGTGCACTTCAATTCTCTGTGCAAAACATGGTATACTAGTCTTCTCTGCCAAGCCCATGGGTGATCTGGTGTCATTCTTACCTTTGGAAGGCGTGTGGACTGAGACAGGGCGAGCACACCAAAGAAGTTCCCAAAAGCAGCATTTCTGATGAGTTTCTGTCAACATGAATATAAACGTCAACATAAGATACTGTGCAATATAGAGACCTTCATTGGCTGATTACATGAAGTATATGGATGTTAGTGAAACACTCCTGAGCGGCGCAGCAGACTAAGGCACTGCATCTCAGTGCAGGAGGCGTCACTACAGTCCCTGGTTTGAATCCAGGCTGTATCACATCAGGCCGTGATTGGGAGTGCCATAGGGTGGCACACAATTGGCCCAGCGTAGTCCAGGTTTGGCCGGGGTAGGCCGTCATTGTAAATAAGAATTTGTTCTTAACTTACTTACCTAGTTAAATAACGGTTAAATAAAAAATGTATTATAAAATTATAAATTTACCACCCCATCTAACTTGTCACATCACATGCTTACCTTTTTCACTTTCGCCAAGTTGTGCTTCTCTTTGATTTGATCAAAGGCTGTATGCAGAGGTACCTCCTCAAACACGCTCAGTACCTGACAACCAAAACAATGACAGAAATGATGCATCAGTAACAACCTCTTATATGTTATGTAGCAACACCTTCATAACTCCTTCCTAAGACATGTACAAAGAAATAGGATGTTGGTGAGCCATTAGATGTACTATTAACATTACCTGTCCCAAAGCCAAACTGAAGCCTGGCCGGGCAGCCTCTCTAGTGTGAGCCAAGCCATCCACCAGTCTATTCAGGGTGTATGTCAACTCATCTGTCTAGAAAGGAAAGAGAAGAGAACACATACATTATAGCAAAATGTCAATAACTCTATGGACCCATAAATGTAACATGTATATGTGTGGTGGAACATACACCTTCTAAACAGACAGTATGACAGCAACTCAAATGCATAGAAGTAGAGTAGCATTCCAGCAATCAAAACTCTCAACTCAACACACGTGGCCAGGTGTGAAATAAGTTTCGTTTACATCTGTGTCAAACTTGATATGGATTACGTTAATGTTATTGCCAGTTTCTCTAAAGTCCAACACCCATCAATAGCATAAAAGTGACAATGTGCCTAGCTAACCAGCTACTGTAGTTGGTTTAGCAAGATAAGTAGGCTATGTTAGCTAACAAGCTAACTCCGTAGCAGCTAACTTAGCAACTGAGAGCTGTCCCAAACACACCAACCTTTTCACTAGTCTTCAGATATTGTATGAGATTTTCAATGGCCTTCAGCCGTATCTCTTGTTCAGGTTTAGCGATATCCCAGAAGAAGTCCAGGAACTCGCGGTTCTGTTGGAGAATACCCTTGGCATCAGTAATTTTCGGTCGCACTGGTTCATTTTCTATCTCCCCCATGTCTACATGCATCTTATTCATGCCATGTGACAGTAGGGAGATAAGGGTTTTGAGTAGACGGGATAGTTTTTTGTCAGATTTGACTTTTCTTAGCAGGTTAGGATAATTTACGTAACAGGTTAACGTTGGGGAAACGAATGGAGTTAACTAAAATATATATATTTTTGAGTTAATTTGACAAAAGCTGTATCGCTTTTTATAAGAGGAAAATGCCAAGCAAGAGGCATAACTGGGGCCAAAATCTGTCTTCTCCAGCAGGTGGCTTTTAAAAAATTGCATTCGCTCGTCAAGCGATGGGTTTTTATATGGAGGTCGTGGGGTGTCGAAATTCGTTAATAACAATATAATGACGTATTTGCTACGTGTTACTTATTTGATCGAATCGAAGTTTCGTAATGATTCGGTTGTTACGATTGTATTGATATAAGTAGGACACGTGACATCCCGGTAACTTTGAGAAAAAGCACGTTATAAAATCACTAGTTACCACAGCCACAAGTCAAACCTTCTTAAAATGTTACTTTAAACCTAACCTTAACCACACGGCTAACCGTATGCCTAACGCGAAATTAAGACCCAAACCATGCTTGTATATATATACGATATAGTAAATGTTGACTTTGTGGCGGCACACATATCTGTCCTCTCATTGGCTAGAATGGCCCCACCTGATCTAGCTTCCTCCTGATTGTCTTCCATTTTTGAAGACTTTTCTTTTCACTTTTAGAGCGCCAACTAGAGTATCCGATGGATCTTTTGGATCAATGGTTCCTAAAATGTGTATAGTTCCGTACCCCTTCAAACGTTCAACCTCCAGCTGCGTACGCCCTCTAGCACCATGGTCAGCGCACTCTCAAATTATGTTTTTTGCCATCATTGTAAGCCTGCCACACACACACCATACGATATATATTTTTTCCACAGCCCGGCTCGTGGGAAATGACAAAGAGCTCTTATAGGACCAGGGCACAAATAATAATATTATAATAATCAATACTTTTGCTCTTTATTTAGCCATCTTACATATAAAACGTATTTGTTCATTGAAAATTATGAATAACTCACCACAGGTTAATGAGAAGAGTGTGCTTGAAAGGACGCACATAACAATGTGGGGTTGTATTGGAGAGTCACACTCTTAAATAATTTTCCACACACAGTCTGTGCCTGTATTTAGTTTTCATGCTAGTGAGGACCGAGAATCCACTCTCACATACACTACTGTTCAAAAGTTTGGGGTCACTTAGAAATGTCCTTGTTTTTGAAAGAAAAGCCAACAAAAATTGTCCATTAAAAATAACATCAAATTGATCAGAAATACAGTATAGACATTGTGAATGTTGTTTATGACTATTGTAGCTGGAAACGGCAGATTTTTAATGGTATATCGACATAGGAGTACGGAGGCCCATTATCAGCAACCATCACTCATGTGTTCCAATGGCACGTTGTGTTAGCTAATCCAAGTTTATAATTTTAAAAGGCTAATTGATCATAAGAAAACCCTTTTGCGATTATGTTAGCGCAGCTGAAAACTGTTGTTCTGCTTAAAGAAAACAGAAAACTGGCCTTCTTTAGACTAGTTGAGTATCTGGAGCATCAGCATTTGTGGGTTCGATTACAGGCTCAAAACGGCCAAAAACAAAGACCTTTCTTCTGAAACTCGTCAGTCTATTCTATTGTTCCATTCTTGGCTATTCCATGCGAGAAATTGCCAAGAAACTGAAGTTCTCGTACAGCGCTGTGTACAACTCCCTTCACAGAATGGCGCAAACTGGCCCTAACCAGAATAGAAAGAGGAGTGGGAGGCCCAAGTGCACAACTGAGCAAGGGGACAAGTACATTAGTGTCTAGTTTGAGAAACAGACTCCTCCACAAGTCCTCAACTGGAAGCTTCATTAAATAGTACCCACAAAACGCCAGTCTCAATGTCAAGAGCGAAGAAGCAACTCCGGGATGCTGGCCTTATAGGCATAGTTGCAAAGAATAAGCCATATCTCAGACAGGCCAATAAAAATAAAAGGTTAAGATGTGCAAAATAACACAGACACTGGACAGAGAAACTCTGCCTAGAAGGCCAGCATCCCAGAGTCGCCTCTTCACTGTTGATGTTGAGACTGGTGTTTTGCGAGTAATGGTTTACTCAAGTAGTATTTTACTGGGTGACATTCACTTATAATTGAGTCATTTTGTATTAAGGTACACTATATATACAAAGGTATGTGGACACCCCTTCAAATTAGTGGATTCGGCTATCTCAGCCACATCCGTTACTGACAGGTGTATACAATTTGAGCCCACAGCCATGCAATATCCATAGACAAATATTGGAAGAAGAATGGCCTTACTGAAGAGCTCAGTGACTTTCAACGTGGCACTGTCATAGGATGCCACCTTTCCAACAAGTCAGTTCATCAAATATCTTCCCTGCTAGAGCTGCCCCGGTCAACTGTAAGTGCTGCTATTGTGAAGTGGTAAAGTCTAGGAGCAACAAAGGCTCAGCCGCAAAGTGCTAGGCCACACAAGCTCAGATAACGACAGACAAGTGCTGAAGCACGAAGCGCATAGAAATCATCTGTCCTCAGTTGCAACATTTACTACCAAGTTCCAAACTGCTTCTGGAAGCAACATCAGCGTTGGGAGCTTCATGAAATTAGTTTCCATGGCCGAGCAGCCGCTCACAAGCCTAAGATCACCATGTGCAATGCCAAATGTCGGCTGGAGTGGTGTAAAGCTCGCCACCATTGGACTCTGGAGTAGTGGTTCTGCTAGTCACATTCTGTTAAAGATCCCCAAAGCACACACATCCCTGGGTTGCTCGTCTTTTCAGTTCGCCACAGCTCGCAACTGGAATGCCCTACAACAAACACTCAAACTGGACAGTTTTATCTCAATCTCTTTATTCAAAGACTCAATCATCATCATCGACACTTACTGACAGTTGTGGCTGCTTTGTGTGATGTATTGTTGTCTCTACCTTCTTTTCATTTGTGCTGTTGTCTGTGCCCAATAATGTTTGTACCCTGTTTTGTAATGCTACCGTGTTGTGTTGCTGCCATGTTGTGTTGCTGCCATGTGTTGTCATGTTGTATTGCTACCATGCTATGTTGTCTTAGGTTTCTATTTAGTGTTGTGTTGTCTCTCTTTTCGTGATGTGTGTTTTGTCCTATATTTTTATTTGATTTATTTATATTTTTTATCCAAGACCCCAACCCCGCAGGAGGCCTTTTGCCTTTGGTAGGCCGTCATTGTAAATATTAATTTGTTCTTAACTGACTTGCCTAGTTAAATAAAGGTTCAATTTTAAAAAATTAAGTGGGGGGCACAAAAGCGAGGTCCATACAGAAATGGTGGAAACACTGTACTCCTGGCAACCATGTCAGTGTGCATGCACCCAGCCCACCACAGGAGTCGCTAGAGTGTGATGGGACAAGGACATCCCTGCTTGTCAAACCCTCCCCTAATCTGGACGACGCTGGGCCAATTGTGCGCCGCCCCCATGGGTCTCCTGGTGGCAGCCGGCTGCGACAGAGCCTTAGACCACTGCGCCACTCGGGAGGCCTCGACTTTTAGTCTTACCCTGTGATGTCACAGAGAAGCCGTTTTAGGAATTTTCTTCTTATATTTTTAAAACACAGATCACAGAAATGGGCTGTTTTCACATATGTAAACACTGGTTTGGTACTGGAGACAATAATGAGGTTATGGAGTTAAAAAGGTTCAAAAGTGGCAGAATTGCCTTTTAATTAAGAAAGAGCCAGGGCAGAATTTCCTGAACTTATTGGAGTAGGTATAGCCTATGCCAGCTGGCTTACACCTGTGTAATAATAACCTAATCACATTATAACGGCATCCATTTGGAAACATTTCTCTTTATAAAATGATGTTTTCTCCACAGACTTCTTCATATGCTACAGCAACAGGGGTTTCTCATGCTGTATGGCATTGTATAGTGTTTTTCGTCCCTGGTCCCGGAAGGCCACACAAGAGCACCTGCAATGTGAGGACCCCCTAGGATCAGTATTGAAGAACACTGAAATATGTTTACAATTACAACAAAGCAAATTACAAAGTCCATTTAAAAACCATGTTCTATGTGCATGGGAACTGTCCCTAAAGCAGCCACTGAAAGGTGTCATTTCATGCACCCTTGTTAAACCACAGTGATGTAGGGAACCTTTTAGAGGTGGTCCACTAGACTCTCCGTCCGGCCCGCGGATCGAGGCGGATGTGGTAAGGAGTTCAGTTAGAAACAGGAAGCTCTTTCTGCTCTCCCCCTTCACAGCTCTGTTACAGTAACCTGTCTGTAAGTGGAGCTGTCAGTGAGATGGTGGTGGCCTGAAGAGGCTTTACTAAAGGTGAGAACAACACAATACATGTATTTCTATTGTCTCATGTTCAAGAGTGTAGGAGCAGCTTGGTTGGGGATAGATAGACTTTTGAAGAGGTTCAATTCAAATGTCAAAAAGATCAAGCAGCAAACATGGAGTCCCCTTGTTCAGTCCAACAATTTATTTGGTATGATGAAGTTCAGCTGAGTGTGTAAAAAATTATGCTACGGTTTGAGTTTGATGCTCAGGTTTTTTACAATTAAAACAATGTAACTAATGCTGTTGAACTGTATACTCATATATATTTCAAATCTCTTTTATTTGGTATATCAATTATAGACCATTCAGTAATACTTTATTAGTCTTTATTAGTATTAGTGATGTAGATCATAGTCACTATTTTGTTCAAGGTAAATAAACATACAAAATGTATTCCTAAGTGTATTGTTAAGTTTGATCAATACCACATGTTATACCTCTACCCTATCTCTATGCATTTGGCTTTTATCTACCTTTAATCACAAAATCGGTTATCATTTGCCCTAACCAAACTTTGTTTTATAAAAGCGAAAGTGTTCTTATCTTCTGATGCAGATACTGTCCCTGAACCAACAGGGGTATTCAATACGATACCAACATCATTTTTCTTTGGACGTTTCAAGTTAATAGCATAAGAACATGTCACTCCTCACTGAGTGGGATCAAGGTATTACACAATGGTGTTGGCTATAGCGCTGTGATGACCACACACATCCTGTGGGTAGCTGTGGGCTCAGGTTGTTTACAGGAACACATGACCAATTTCTACCAAGTGAGGGGTTTATTTCCAACAGTTTAGTCTTTCTTTCCACTTAGTTTTGGTGCCTATAGAGATGATATGTAAGTAATCATTACACCCTTGGTCAGTATCTGATGAACTTGAGGTCTTTTCATGACAACATTGGGTGAGCAGGAGATTTGTACTGTTACAGCTGAATACGGAACAAGTTTGGCCAACACCTGTCAAAGAGAGAAGTTATTTTTAGTAAAAGTGAAAAACAGCAGTAAGCAACTATTCTTGGTGAATTAATTATACAGAAGAAAACTATGGAGGATAAAATTAGATCATTCCAAAGGCAAATGCATTGTTGTTTAATTTTCCCATAGGCATGATAGCCATCTTCAGCCTACAAGGAGCTGTCTTGGCCATTGTGTCTGCGGCATCTCTCAGTGTCTTCTCTGCTTTCTGTCTGTGGTGCAGGAGGAAAACCAGTGAGTGGCACTGCATTACAAATTATGACATTTATTACGTATTTACTAGGCTACATGTCCCACTAATCAACCTGTAAATCTATTCCAATATCATGAAATCTTAAAGTAAAAATATATTTGTCACGTAGCACTAAAGCTAAATTAAAATACTTCGTTTTTTACTTTGACTCGTGAAACAATTTTCCAAATCAATCCGTAGTGTGTGCCATTCAATTAAAGTGTTCCTCTTTTCCTTGTCTGTAGAAATAATACATGAAGAGAATCAAATGTATGACCCTCAAATATTGTAAGTATAACATTAACATAGATATTAAATAACTGATGCACTGTAAGACCAAGCATGATCTAATCGATATAGTGAAGATTATTATAGATAAATAGCATAATACCCTATGTAATTCCTAATGTACAACTGAAATGTTCTATAGTTCATAAAATTGCCGTTTCTATCTTAACATAATTTTTTTAAACTCATGTTGTAAAACAATTTAACCTCACTATTGGCTCCTATATGACAACATAATGTTTCATCACGTAACTCTGCCCAACTCAGCCAACGCGAAGGAAGCAGATTTGCAGTAATGCGATCTAAAACAGGTAAAATGACATTGTGATTCATCATACCCTTTGGGGCAGATTCCCGGACAGAACAAGCCTTATTCTACTTAAATTAATACAGAATAAAAAAATATCTAAAAGGATTTCACAAGTGGCTTCATTATTGTGAATTCCCTTCTCATAGTGAATGACTGAATGCATCTATTTAATATGGTGATGGTTGTTATGGCTATCGTGTGCTGATCAACAGTAAATTATATGTTCTCACTCCTGAATCCTGCTTGAATTTCTTGGTTTTTTTAGTCACACGACCCAACCAGATTATAAGAGAGCTGCCTCCAACACCAGCGTAAGTAAACTACTCATACATTTAGGTATTATGCCCGTCATGCTCTTGTCTTGTTCCAACATGACAGCTGAAATTAAATTTTTTTAGTTCCTTAAAACGGGATGGGTAACAAAATATATACTTGTTTTAATATTTTACACACACGAACAAGAGTTTATACAGTTGGAGAAAATCTAAAAGAACATTGGAGTTTAGTTTTTAGCTTCCAGCTCACACCTGTTGGTTGTCATGTGTGATGTAATGACCACAGACCCACTGGGCACACACTGGTTGAATCGACGTTGTTTCCACTAATTACAACAAAATTACGTTGAACCAACGTGGAATAGACGTTGAATTGACGCCTATGCACATATTGGCTATGGTCTGTATTTACCTTAGGTGGCCCCTCAGCACTTTATCTTTGTCTCTAGATATGCTAATAACAGACAGCAGATATGCAACACTCACAATAAACATTTAAAATGTAATTTATTTTACAGGGAACAAACACCACAAGGTAGGTTTTATTTAATTCTTAATGTCCAGCAGACCTTCTCATTCACTTACATGGGGTCAGTGCCTAAAGAGTCTGTTGATAAAGCTTATAAACAAAACTGAACCAACTGGACCCAGAATTTGAACAGATTACAAACATTACAGATGTTTCAACATACAGGTAACTGCCAAAAAAAAGGAAACACCAACATAAAGTGTCTCAATAGGGCGTTGGGCCCCCAGGAGCCAGATCAGCTTCAATGCACCTTGTCATAGACACAAGTGTCAGGAACTGATTGGAGGGATGCGGCACTATTCTTCCACAAGAAATTCCATAATTTGGTGTGTTGTTGATGGTGGTGGAAAACGCTGTCTCAGGTGCCGCTCCAGAATCTCCCATAAGTGTTTGATTGGGTTGAGATCTGGTGACTGAGACGGCCATGGCATATGGTTTACATCGTTTTCATGCATTGCTCATCAAACCATTCAGTGACCACTCGTGCCCTGTGGATGGGGGCATTGTCATCCTATAGCCATGATAGCTAAAATAATGGCCTGCCCAGCATTTTTATCCACCCTAAGCATGATGGGATGTTAATTGCTTAATTCACTTTGGAAGCACTTGCTTTCAATATACTTTGTATCCCTCATTTACTCGTGTTTCCATTATTTTGTTAGTTACCTGAAGGTGTTGTATGTGTGTATCTTTACAGTTGTGAATGAGGAGCAAGCAAAGTATCAAAATGTTGCAACAGGTAAATATTAACTGTTAGTAATTGTATTGGGTATATATGAATGCCAAACGTTTCCATTTTGGAAACACAGACCTTTCAATGTGGAAACAGTATCACTAATTCACTACAGTTTTATCCTGCACCAAATCCCTCAGCACTAACTAAGACTTTTCAATTGTGTTATATTAGCTCAGATGGGAAAGGTTGAACCAACATATGTGTAAGTATCTATCAATGCTTGGTTGCCATTTAAAACGTAATATACTGTATAGTCTACTTACAATTAATCTGAATTTTAGTTTGTGAAAAATAATACATTTGCTTATTGTTTTTACAGAGATCCAATCCCAGTGTTAGTGTACCAGAATGTTAATGAGAGTGCTAATGCAGAATCAGAAACGGGTAAGTATGATTTATCAAGTGACGTGAATACAGTGTGTCTATGGTTTTATCAGATGGAATAAAATAAAATAAAAACTCAAAACGAACAGATAAACAACCCCCGTCCCTCTCACCCACTCACTGGGCCTTTTTATTAATCCAAAACATAAAGAAAAGATGGGAGGCCCCACCATTGATGCATTTTGTAGAGCCCGTTACTGTAGGGTGAAATCTTCTCAGATAATGTAATCTGCTGCTGTTGAAAGTAATGTCAAGCTTCAGCTCAAACCACAACCATCAAAAAGTACATGCGACACAGCACATGGCAGTCTACATACAGTAACACAATCTAACATCCTCTCAAGACAAGTGTGATCATTTATTCGTATGTGTTCGGATTGTCACTTGCCTTATTTGCATGTCAGAAATGTTAAGTATCATTTGATAAACATATTTCTACTTTCTAGATGGTGATCAATATGAGAATGTTTTTCCATCTATTGATACAATCAGCCGGGGCTCTGGTATGTACTTTAGAATGACTAAATGTAGGCCTATCCCTCCTTTGAAATTAGCCATATTTATGAAGATCATGTTGTTTCTTTTAGCAAAGTT
Organism: Oncorhynchus kisutch; assembly: GCF_002021735.2. Classification (NCBI taxonomy): domain Eukaryota; kingdom Metazoa; phylum Chordata; class Actinopteri; order Salmoniformes; family Salmonidae; genus Oncorhynchus; species Oncorhynchus kisutch. Next base: position 39,855,086 of record NC_034179.2, on the reverse strand, counting down.
CATTATCTATTTGGAGTAGATTTCTTATATTTTATGTTGAACTAAGATAATTTCCCACCACCTCACAACAGATGGCTCAGATTACGAGAACTCTGAATTCCTGGAGCAAGTGAAGATGGGGTTAGAACCATTAGAGGATGGTAAGTCACCATAGTGCATTATAACGAAGACAACACTTCTGCTATGAACGTAGGATGAATGCACTAATTTTAAGTCACTATGGATAAATTTCTACAATGTAATGAACTAAGACTTGAGACTTCTAATTTCGTCACAGATGAACCAGATTACGTGAATGACACTGACTGATATGGAATCTACATGCTCAACGAGTGGATATCTATGGGAATGGACTTTTCTCTCTTTGTTGAGCTGCTTGAATAAATATTAAGTTATAATGATACATATGTCAATGTGCTATACCAGAGCAATGCCATTTTAGGGTTAATGACCAAAGTTGTATTACTTCATCAGGAATTCCCTTGAGTCAAAAAATGTGAGAAACCATGTGCAGCAGGGATGGGCAACTGGCAGCCCATGGATCAATTTCCAAAACTCAGTCAGGGTCTCAGTTTACTGTTGAGAGAATAGTAGAATACACAAGGTGCACTTTTGAAATGTGCAGTTGTGCATCAGCGGTTATGTCAGCCACTCAATTAGCCCATGCCAGCAAAATTCTTTTAGATTGGTAAATTAGACTAGCGGCCAGCTATCTAAACTCGTAATCATGTTCAAATTATGGGGCCACCATTGATCATCAGAGATCATATTAACTGCTGTTTGTCTCTACCCTATGGTACAATGTGTAGAATTACAGAAAATCCACTTAACTGCTGCTACTTTCCCCCGTTTGGACTGCATGTATGGATGTGGGTATGCAGACCCGCGAGCCACTGTGGCCACCCATGAGGAGTTCTGATTTGTGGCCCCCACCCCCATCAATGTTGCCCATCCCTGAAGTACAGTATTTTTGATTGTTTGAGTGTTACTGTGTAACTGTCACCATCTAGTGGTACAAAATGAATACGAGTCAGCTCCAAATGTAAAATAAAAAAGATTGTCAATGTGTATTAATAAATAAATCCTTACTACAAAACCTTTAAATGTACAACCTCTTTATAGACCCATGTGTTCTGTCAAGTCATAAAAAACATTGATTTATTACAGAAGTGACTTTCAATAGTATTTACATTAACATGCTTGTATAAAATACAAAATCTATTTAACCCAGAAATGTTACAACATCAAACAACTCCCCAGGACTCTGAGTCAGTCATTTAAGGGTGTCACGCAGATTGGTGGAATAGGGTTGTGTTCATTAGGAACGAAAGGCAAGCAACTGCATTGAAACAGGGAAGGACAACCTGGACATGCTCAATATGTAACTCTTATGTTTTCTGTTGCAAAATGTTTTGTTTTCGTAATGAACACAACCCAGGAGAGAAAGAGACAGGTGGGGAGAGACAGTGCTGAGATGATCGGTGGGTGCGGTGTTAGCTGAGATCAGGGGCGGCCGTCTTGCTGCACAGTCGACCCAGGAGGCCTGCCATCTGCAGTAGGGAGTTCACGCCCTCGGCCACCTTCATGTGGGTGTATCCTATCTCCTGAGAAAAGGGACAATACCAAGTAAACAAGGAGAGCGATGCTGAGGCGAAGTTGATTAATACTATGGTGTGGTTTACTTTCCTATGCCAAGTTTGGCACTTTTCTGCCATTTTGTTTCACCCAACCAAGATGAGGAAAACAACCAGAGATGTAAATAATGTACAGTGAGCAACAAAAGTATTGGGACAGTGACACGTTTTGTTGGTTTTGGCTCTGTACTCCATCACTTTGGATTTGAAATGATACAAGGTTAAAGTGGAGCCTGTCAGCTTTAATTGTAGGGTATTTGCATCCATATTGGGTGAACCGTTTAGAAATTACAGCACTTTTAATCCATAGTCCCCTCCATTTTAGGGGACAAATTCACGAGTAGTAAAAAGTTATGCATTTGGTCCCATATTCCTAGCACACAATGACTACATCAAGCTAGTGACTCTCCAAATGTATTGGATGCATTTGCAGTTTGGTTTGGTTGTGTTTCAGATTATTTCTATTGTAAATAAGAACAGAATGTTTCTAAACACTTCTACATTAATGTGGATGCTACCACAATTACGGATAATCCTGAATTGTGAATGCTGAGTGAGAAAGATGCACAAATGTCATACCCCCAAGACATGCTAACCTCTCACCATTACTAAAACAGGGGATATTATAGCATTTTTGTTTGAGCTCACTGTACAACTGCAAATGTTTTACCATGTTTCTTACCTTGATGAACTCCAACCTGAGATACTCGGACATCTGGAAAGTCTTACACACTCTGAAGATGTTGCCGATTATGTCCTCAGGGGAGTAACCCAGGGCCCACAGCTGCTCAATAATCTAAGGGAGAGGAACACATGAATATTAATCAGCTATATGGTCCTACTATATATTATAAACTGAGCAGTTATTGATCACTTTAATTAAGAACCATACTTAACGGCTAGAGAAATAAGGGTTATTCATCGAGAAGAATATGATACACATTCTGTTTTGATTGTTATTGAAAAGTGGATCGCAATACCTTGTAAGCCTCATCAATGCTGGAATTGACAGTGTTCCAGCATGCTTTTCACCAACAATGGGTGCGGCTCATCGCACACCTGAACAAAAAACAACAAATTTACTTGTCTTTCCTTTGAAACCCTACGCATTGTCAATTTTGCCTTCTATAATGACAAAAAAAAGACAGGTTAGGTAACAGTACCTTGAACACATTTTCACTATTGATGTAGCCAAAACCAGAATTTGTGGATTGTAGGTTATTCAACGCCTGATGATGAAAAAAAAAAAATGATGAAAAAAATAAATAAAAAAAAGCTCAAGTTATTATAGTTTCTCATGTCTCAGCCAAACTTTAATTGGCCCCCCAAAAAGTACGGCCACTACGAGGAGCCATGGAAAGATTTGAATTTACCAACCCATTAGGGTGTGTCCACCCACAGTGTTCAGAATGACAGAAATCACATTTACATTACGGTAATTCATCTTAACAGAACATGCAACTCCTGTAATGAAGCAGACAATAAAACATCCCTTTTTAAACACTTCCCAAAATGCAATTTGCAGGAAAACACCATTCTAAACAGTGCACCTGATGCAAGCGGTTCCATATGTGATAGAGATGAAAATCTCTGCTAGAAACTTAGAAAGAGGGGGACTCTAAAGATACAACAACTATGATGGGTTGTTAATATGACTACCGTACGATTGTGCCTTTGGGCTCCTGGACCACGAAAGAAAGTTATGAAAAGACAACGTGACTGGATGGGCTCTGAGGAGGAAGGGGCAGAGCAACACGGAGGACCATCAGAACAGAGAAAAGATAACGTGACTGGATGGGCTCTGAGGAGGAAGGGGCAGAGCAACACGGAGGACCATCAGAACAGAGAAAAGACAACGTGACTGGATGGGCTCTGAGGAGGAAGGGGCAGAGCAACACGGAGGACGATCCGGACAGAGAAAAGACAATGTGACCTTACACTTGGGTCCCTATTCAATACAATGGCATCATTGTATCGTACGGTTAGGACCCTCACCGATGATCTTGTCGGAGGCGGTGCACCCAGAGCGAAGCGTGTGGTTTAGTAGATCTCCATGGTCCTCCTCAAGGTCTGCTGGGCTCCGTCTGTCATGCTGGAGATACAAGAACAGCCTTTACAGACACAGCCATTATAGGTACACTAGATCAGCTTAGCTGTTGTGACCCTCAGGGGGGTCTTACCTGTCAGCCTCATCCAGGATGATGATCTTGTGTCTCCCTTTAGGGAGGTTGACTTTCTGCTGGGCAAACATCTTGATCTTGTTTCAAACTACATCGATGCCTCTGAGGAAGATGCATGACAATGTGGTGGTTTAGGCTTCACTTTCTAAAGCAACATGATTTTAACCCGAAATGCAGCTCCTGGACTCACTGGTTGTGCAGTTAAAGGAAAGACTCACCCATTTTTGATTTGTTATCGTATTTGTGAATCTCTATGTAAGAATGCTGTTCATCGACTATAGCTCAGCCTTCAACACCATAGTGCCCTCCAAGCTCATCACTAAACTGAAACCCGCCCTGTGCAACTGGGTCCTGGACTTCCTAACGGACGGGCCGGGCCCAAGTGGTGAAGGTAGGCAACAGCACTTCCACCAAGCTGATCCTCAACACGGGGGCGCGTGCTCAGCCCTCTCCTATACTCCCTGACCACCCATGACTGCGTGGCTACACGCACGTCTCCAACTCAATCATCAAGTTTGCTGACAACACAACAGTGGTAGGCCTGCCTGATTACCAACGACCAGACAGCCTACAGGGAGGTGAGGGCCTTGGTGGAGTGGTGCCAGTAAAATAACCTCTCCCTCAACGACAACAAAAGGGACGGAGCTGAATGTGGACTGCAGGAGAAAGGAGAGGGCGTTCCCCCAATCACATCGACGGGGCCTCAGTGGAGAGGGTCAAAAGCTTAAAGTTCATCAGTGTGCACATCACTAACAACCTATAATGGTCTCTTCACACAGATAGTGTGGTGACGGCACAACAGCACCTATTCGGCTTGGCACCTAAGACCCTCGGGAACCTCTAGCGGGGCACTATTGAGAGCATCCTGTCGGGATGCATCACCGCCTGGTACGGCAAATGCACCATCCGCAACTGCAGGGCTCTCCAGAGGGGGGTGCGGTCAGCCCAAGGCATCATCAGGGGCACACTGCCTGCCCTCCAGGACATCTACAGCACCCGGTGTCACAGGCCAAGAAGGCCAAGAAGATCATCAAGGACCTCAGCCACCCAAGTCAAAGCCTGTTCACCCCACTAGAAAGTAGAGCGACTACAGGTGACCGAGAGGTTGATAAACAGCTTCTAACTCCAGGCCATCAGATTGTTAAACAGTCACCACTAGCCAGCAGGTTAGCGACTGCAGCCCTATGTACATAATCATTGAACACTGGTCACATTAATAATGTTTACATACTGTTCTACCCACTTTATTTGTATACTGTATTCTAGTCATGGCTCATCCTATATAACTATTGCTATGCACACACCTTTTCTATTCACATACTGTCCATACACACATTCAGTTCCAGGACAGAATCTTTCATGGCTGGGCCTAGAAGAGCTCGCCAAACACAGAATACTAGTGGTCTTTCCTGTACCGGGGGGACCCTATAATAATGATACTTATGTTTTTTAAAAAGGTCCCACATGAAAGACGGCATAACATTACTCTGCTGCACCAACATGTCAGTATGTAATATCAAATCGTTATGATGAAAGAATGAATCGGGTCAGTCACTCACTGCAATAATGATGTTGGGTACATTTCCCTCTCTGGCAAACACCTATAAGAGAGAAGGGAACAAAAAAAATTATAGTTAGCTATTATTTATCAAAAAATATTATTGAAACTTAAAATATTGAGGATACTTTACCTCCAATCTGCTAAGAGTCTCCTCGTTGCCTACTATTTCATTCAACTTCAATGGTCTGTATTTTTCAACCCTGTGAGATATTCAGAACAAGCATAACTATCAGCAACTAACTTGGACGGCAACTAAGCGAGTCTGTTGGGACTCACTTCATTGCCACCAAAGCTAATCAACAAGCAATTCATAGTGATTTACCCAATTACTTGGACTAGTAGCACTAGCTGTTGCACCAATGAGATGTTTAGAACGTAACATTACATAGCTAACGCTAGCTAACTGGTTACTTTTTGAGAGGTAGGCATAATGGCTGTTTTCATAGCTAATATTCATTTGAGTGCTATTAGCTAGCTAACTACAATGCTAGGATCTTACGTGGTGGAACTAAGACTTGAAACGTGAAGCTAATCGAACCCTGTGGAGGGAAGAACTGATCTTTTGTATATTACATGTTTTTAATGACTATAACATTTGTTGGCACCTTCAATTCTTGTACTTTCTCATATTTCAACACGGCTGCTCAGGCAAATTTGCGGAACTACTAAACTTGGAACCCATCAGAACTCCCCTACATACCCCTTGTGATGAAGGCAGCCAATGGCCTGCTTCTATCGACAATGCTAGCTCGCTCCAAGACTGAAATAAGATTTTTTTTTAATTCAGCTGCACTTGAAATATGCAGCATGCAATACGAATTGTCTTGATCATATGAAGAGGTAACTCTGTTGACGATTTAGCCAATTTAAGGAAAGCTAGTCAATGTTACAGACGAGCCAGCTACTGTAAATGTCAATTTGTGTTTCATTAGCTAACGCCCTATCGGTGAATTTAAATGTTTAAATCGTGTTTTGGCATGATTATATGTCTCGTTTCAAGTAAACAGCTGCAGGCTTAAAGAAACATTCAATCATATACTTTGCATAGAAACACAAATAAAAGCATGTAGATAGATGTGCGTGTCATGCATACTAGAATGGAGGTTTTAAAACGACAGCTGCATTTGCTTATTAGTCTATACATATGGCATAGCCTACAAATATAGCATATATTGTAATACAATATGCAAAAAAACAAACACCTGAACTAGTTTGATTTCTAAACCACATGAATTCTCAAATAGCAGCTGCCCAATACCATGGTGAGCATGCATAATGTTGGATGCATTGGAATATAAGGTATGGAGAATGATAGAGGCTGTAGGATTATATACTGTAAAAGCAGTTGTGAAATAAATGTTTGAGTTTCAAATACTAAATGTTCAGTGAAATGTGAGTATATTTAGGTGGTTTAGATCAGGGTCACACAAACGTTGTCCTACTATCCCCGTCTGCCTTCTGCCCGGTACAGTTGAAACCTCGGATTCATCCGTGAAGAGCACACTTCTCCAGCGTGTCAGCGGCCATCGAAGGTGAGCATTTGCCCACTGAAGAAGGCGGTTAAGTCGCCTAACTGCAGTCAGGACGATGAGCTCCCCGAAGCGGTTTCTGACAGACTTTGCAGACATTTTTCAGTTGAGCTAACCCACAGTTTCATCAGCTGTCAGGGTGGCTGGTTTCAGATTTTTTTTTAAATATGACCTTTATTTAACTAGGCAAGTCAGTTAAGAACAAATTCTTATTCTGCCTTGTTACTGCCTCCTACCTTCTCAGCTCGGGGATTTGATCTTGCAACCTTTTGGTTACTAGTCCAACGCTTTAACCACTAGGCTACCTGCCACCACAACACCACAGGTGAAGAAGCCAGATGTGGAGGTCCTGGGTTGGCGTGGTTACACGTGGTCTGCGGTTGTGAGACCAGTTGTGGACATACTGACAAATTCTCTCAAATGACATTGGAGGTGGCTTATGGTAGAAAAATGAACATTCAATCCTCTGGCAACTGCTAGGGTGGACATTCCTACAGTCAGCATGGCAATTGCACGCTCCTTCAAACTTGAGACACCTGTGGCATTGTGCTGTGTGACAACTGCACATTTTAGAGTGGCTTTTATTGTCCCCAACACAAGGTGCACCTGTGTAATGATCATGCCGTTTAATCAGCTTCTTGATATGCCACACCGGTCAGGTGGGTGGATTCTTTTGGCAAAGGATAAATAATAACAGGGATGTAAACACATTTGTGCACAACATTTTATAGAAATAAGCTTTTTGTACATATGGAACATTTCTGGGATCTTTTATTTCAGCTCATGAAACATGGGACCAACAATTTACATGCTACGTTTATATTTGTGTTCAGTGTCAATAGTTAGCTTACAAATAAATAAAAATGACTTATCTGATAGCAGTTTCTCGAGATGCCACCAGCTGTCTACTACCTTCGATTTGGATAACGTAATTGGCAGACGTGATCAGCAGATAATACCGTGGATATTACACGAGTTTTGATTGGTTTACAGTTTAGTATTCGGTGGCGTTTGTCTGTCCAACTAGCGAACATAAATGTAAGTATTTTGAAAAAAAATGCAAGAATTTACATTGCCAACAAACAGATGTGTTCAGAAGAAATATACACAATATGTTAAAAAAAAAACAGCTCTTCCCTCGACACAGCTCGATCATCTCGAAAACGAAAGAAGCTAGCTTGATACGGCTCACCACCTATCTACTCAAATGATCCATTACCACTGCTAGCTAGCCATGATGAGCCATTGAAGTCCTCTAATAAATACTGCAACTAACTAGCTTGTAAATCTTACCATGGCAGATCATATCCATTGCTATGTGAGTCCGCTAATAAAGACAAAAATACTGCAACTAACTAGCTTGTAAACGTTACCATGGCAGATCATATCCATTGCTATGTGAGTCCGCTAATAAATACAAAAATACTGCAACTAACTAGGTTGTAAACGTTACCATGGCAGCTCATATCCAATGCTAGACACTTTCGCAGTGGCCTCATATGTCTTCCGTTGAACTTCTGTTTGAATTTGCTCAGAATCTGCCTCATTCATCGTGACGTCCATGTTTTCGGCTGCAGTTCTTCCCGCCACGGCAGGAACCAAACAAATGTCGCTAAACTGACGTCATTTCCTTGAAGATGCTAGCTGTCCTCCATCAGTAGATTTTTAGCCAACCGGTTGTATGGCCAGACATCGAACAACACAGTGGACCAAGGCTACGCCAAAAACCTGGCTTTGAGACATCGCATGTGTGTGATTGATTCAACATTGATGCCAAACTGAACTCAGCAATACGAGATGGCTGTTACAAAGAGGATTTGCTCCGGGTCACCCAGGTAAGATCGCTTGCGCATCACTACGATCTGTCAAGCCAGTTAGAGTGAGGAATGTCAAAATCTCAGTTAGTTGTTGCATGATGTCAAATCATCACAAAATGGAGGCATACCGCCTATATTGTTCAAAGATGCCACCCCAAATTTTTGTTCCATGCTTTTGGCAATGATCTGGGATATCCCATTCGAAATGGCTGGGTGGAATGAAACATCATGCAGCATCAGGACCATTCCCAAAGAGACGATCACACGCCCTTGCGTCATACACAGGGATAGTTCAATGTAGACGACGTATGTCTCTATATTGTGTACGCACTTATGTATCTATTATTTTGGAGGAAAAAAAAAATCAACTGATGATGGTTTGATTTCCATTTTGCAATGTGCGCTTTAGGAGGGCTATGCTACTTACCACTGTCCAAGTTATTGTAGGCGTCACCACTACTCAGGCACATTGTAGTATAATTAAAACAGCAATTGTTATAGATTGTATTAAATCAACACCCATTGTACAGTACATTTCGCCTACATCGATCCTAAGTGGGAGAGAAGTAGCCTATTGTATTTTGAAAATAGGCTAGGGAAGACAGCCAATAGGCCTGCCTATTCATTGTTGTGTTTTTAGAATATTTAATTTGAATACCTCGCATTATTCATTAGATGAATGTATGACGATTTCAATATAAAATGACGCATTCATTGCCTTAAAATAATGATAGTCTACAAAAATAAAAATTCTGAGCATGAAAAATGTTTATTTAATTGACTAGTTTATTTTTGCCCTGATCCACCATGACACTAATCAGAGACCACCATTTCACAATTCCTAAGCACTACTAGACAGACTAGTTTGTGACTCACAGGTGCGCTGCTACTGTACTTTTTTTTTGTACAATTTCAAATACGGGGCGTGTGCTTCTTGCGAGGTTGAAAACGGGAGGCGATGATAGGCTAGGCGGGGAGTGGAAGCGCTGGGGAATGTTGCTGTGTGGGGTTCTTCCTAGAGTTTGCTGTTACAGAAAAGTCTCTTGGTAGCCTGCATTTCTCGTAGACTTTTCTAAATAGGCCACACAACAATTTTCTGTGCGTAAGCCTACCTGTCGACAGGTAAGACTTTTCATGTAATAAACTTGTCGACAGGTTTCTTTTAGAGAGCCACGGAGTTGATACATTGTTACAGTTCAGTTGGTAAGCAACATGCAGCATTTTCATATCAGGAATAGAACTTCAAACTATTGCCAGAAACAGAAACTGCAGGCGCATCACCGTAACTTCTACCGACGTTTTAGCGTTACAATCAAATACGGCTAGTAAGGGTTGTACATAAAATCCAGGAAGTGTGATTAAGTTAACACAAGATCAGTAGTATGATCTACGATTAAGTTAGAGGCAATGGACCAACGTTTTTTAAAATGACAACACACTGTAGGATTCAACTACAATAGTTATCGAAAACCCTTCTCCGTGTGTAGGGTTTTCAGCGGTTACATTCGCCCACTGTTGGCTTCATGTGAACTCCAATTCTGATATTGTGTTTTAATGTTTAGAACGATAATCATCGCGTTCAAATCGGTTTTCGAAACATGCTGATATGCCCCGTATCTTTCATATCAGCAATAAATAATCTTTAAAATAAAAATATACTTATTGTAGCAGTTTTGCAAAGATCCACAAGCTATGTGTGCCTCCATTTGTAGAACTACTCTTCCTTCCCAGTTACCCTTACACGCAGGTGTTCAGAGCAAACTAGATAGCTAATTAACACCGGTGGCTGCCTAGGCCTTCCGTCTGTCTTTCGTAAACAAGCGAAATGACATGGAGATATGGCCTTGTGGGAATCCTAACCCTATAAAGATGTGTAGTAATTTAACCTTAAAAGAACATTTGATTTCTCACTAATATGAAAGATACATTCGTTATTTTTCCAAGCCTGTACATACAGTATAAAATGTAGCTATCAGCATTCACTCTCCTCACACATATGTTTTAACAGTTAAGAAGTCTCGATTTTCTAACTTCCCCATTTGGCCCCTTTTAACTGAGGGAGAGTATCAGGCATGCATAATTCTAGCCCTGATAACAATGACACACAGCACTCTCATTGTTCCTGAACTCAGTTCGCCACCGATCTGATCATACATTTGTTCCAGTTTGCTCCTACTGTGATTCAGTCCGAGTGTAGGAGCAAATTATAGGCCATAATGGAAACAGCTCTGAATGTAGCTAAGAGTTGTTGAAATTGTGAGTTTTTTCAGTGAATTAAAGTCCAAAGACTATCGGTTGTTTTCATTTAATTCATTTCAGGTTGTGCTTTACTTAAAAATTTGAAATGATGGCTGAAGGTTTCTTGGCTCTGTCCTATTTGAGTACAATCATTCCCCTGCGCACCACTGATAGAATCTCCGGCACTTGATTGCAGCAAAAGGAATGTAATACAAAGTCTTTATAATCTTGGGTTTGATTATATTATTTATTTAGAGTGTGAAATATTGCCCTTTCAGTGTTGATTGTTCCAAATAAAAACATTTCAGGTAATACAGAATGGGATTACAGTACGTACACATCTACATAATTAATCTGAAAGCAATGCTACACTATTCTGCAATTCAATTTCCCTACTAGGCATCCTTTGTGATGTAAGTCCGTAGAATTAGAATTAAGATTTAAATTCCATGAGAAAGTGATGTCATTTCCTGGGTATGTATTTTGTGTGAACAGGCAGGAGCATGTGGACATCCTGTTGTAGCTGGTCCTGTTTGGAACCTACCGCCACAGTGGAAGAAAACGGCAGCTCATGGCGCCAGGCCTACACAAACTCGGGCAACAGCCAATCCCCGATCTCTCCCGAACTTTTGTGCAAGGCCTGCGGAGGCCATTTTGACACCATCGCTATAAAGGTAAGAGGCACTGAACCAATGGGTAACAGCCTGATTAATATTGTAAAGGAGGGCCGGCTGGCCAGCTCTCATCTGAAATGTGGGTAGCAGTGTGTGACTTGAAACTCTGGCACAGCATAGACCCAAGAGGATTTGATACAGATGAGCTGCTACAGACTCCAAAGTAACAGATTTGCTTGTCAACAGAATTACTAGAATTTAGACTTTTATGATTCACAGATTCACTATATCAGTAACTGGGCCTGTACTAGTCAGTCTTAGAACACAGTGATGCTCACATTCTGGATTGTCAAATACAGCACTAGTCGACACTTCTACAATAGTGGCTGTATTTCTGAATCCATCAAAGCAGGAAGTTAAGGGCTGTTTAAATCACTAACAGATGTACACTACAGTTTAAAAGTTTGGGCTCACTTAGAAATATTCTTGTTTTTGAAAGAAAAACATATTTTTTTTCTTCCATGTAACATAACATCGGATTGATCAGAAATACAGTGTAGACATTGTTAATGTTGCAAATTACTTTTGTAGCTGGAAACGGCTGATATTTTTTAAATGGAATATCTACATAGGCGTGCAGAGGCCCATTATCAGCAACCATCACTCCTGTGTTCCAATGGCACGTTGTGTTAGCTAATCCAAGTTTATAATTTTAAAAGGCTGATTGATCATTAGAAAACCCTTTTGCAATTGTGTTAGCACAGCTGAAAACTGTTGATCTGATTTAAAGAAGCAATAAAACTGGCCTTCTTTAGACCAGTTGAGTATCTGGAGCATCAGCATTTGTGGGTTTGATTACAGGCTACAAATGGCCAGAAACAAATAACTTTCTTCTGAAACTTGGTCTCCCGAAAGTCATCTGTTCTTTCGACCAATCAAGTGGTCGACATTTTGGAACGTGTATTTTTATATATATAAAAATACACGTTCCAAAATGTCGACCACTTGATTATATATATATATACATATACATGTACATGTAACGGATGTGAAACGGCTAGCTTAGATAGCGATGGTTCGCGCTAAATAGCGTTTCAATCGGTGACGTCACTTGCTCTGAGACCTTGAAGTAGTAGTTCCCCTTGCTCTGCAAGGGCCGCGGCTTTTGTGGAGTGATGAGTAACGATGCTTCGTGGGTGACTGTTGTTGATGTGTGCAGAGGGTCCCTGGTTCGTGCCCGGGTATGGGCGAGGGGACGGTCTAAAGTCCCCTACACCCTATGTTTTTGAATAAAATCAACTATATTCTTGTTTGATGAAATAAGACACAAATTACTCAAGAGGGAGCCAGATATGAAGAGAGAAACGACTATCCTCCTCCTGCTGGCTTTCGTAGATTCTGCCATTACTCTCTTGAAGTTGCCGGTAATAGGCTACACGAGGAGTCGGCAACCTTTCTCATGTGGAATGCCAATTTATCTTACCATTTCTAACGAACTGCTTGCCACTTATGTTTTTCATATGCACTTTTTTGTGGAACAGTTTCATTTAATTTATAACGCCTTTGAATCTCAAAATCATTGTCATGTGGTTAATCAAAGTTGTAAATGACAATGATACAAACCTAAAAGTATTGCCAATGCCAACGATGTAAAAATAGCCTACATAAAGCCAACAAATAAAAACATTGCAGCCTGCAGGTAGAAAATATCTTGATAAAAATAAATATCCTATAAATCACATTGGCTACACATGGCCTGTCTGCAACGAACTTGAAACATTGTATCAACTAGTTGTGTCCAGCCTGAAGCTCTTGCTAGCAAACTTGGAACATTGTATGAAATATTTTGGGCACTCAGAATTTACTGCACCAGTGAGCTCGGGACAGACACAGCTGTATAAGATCTCATCAGGCAGATCTGTTTTATGACGTTTCCACTGGATCAGAGCATGACCTTGTTCCCTTTCACACCAAGTGGTTATCGAAAGATTTTTCAAATACATTGAGGAAATATTGTCATTCTCAATGGATGTAAAAATAGACTTTGTTTTCTTGCTGTTTGAGGGGAAGAAAGCTCCACAGCTCATTAGTTGTGGTGCGTTAAGCCAATCAGAAATACTATCAGATCCTCTGAGAACATTTATATGCCTACTTTTGCGTGCAGGCCAGGTAGCCTATAGGCCTACTTCTATGCGTAATCAGGTGCGTGTCCTTATTCAACATTTGACCGTAGTGCTTCAAACAAAAGACAATGGACTAAATTGACAAAACTCGTAAATGGAAGGAAATAAACCAAAACTTGTTTCTCACAAGTGTAGCATAGGTTGTGGGCTCTGCAAACAACATGTCCACTCTGACAATGAGAATGGTAAAAGACTGGACTAATAATATATTGAATGCATTAACAGAAATGACCATAACCATACAAACATTGTAAATTAGGAATTGTTGGTAAATGTATGCTACTACTGGTTATATGTAATGGGGAATTGATAGACACTAGCAATCAAGGCAAACGATTCACACAATGAGGTTATGAAACAATGAACGTGCACAAATTGGCGGGTGAGATACTTGTGTTGTGCATCTTAGCCACACTCCCGTTCTTCTTCTTGGACTGTGCCATCCCTGCGGCCTCCGCAATGGATGAGTTCACTGAGATGGGCGCAAATCCGACAGGTGTCTCGTGCCATAAAATGTTTAATATATATATTTGCTACTGCTTGACAAAAACAATCTCGGTCGACCAACAGCCTATCGACCAAACGATCTACCAGTCGACTAATTGGGGTCAGCCCTACTTACATCACCAGTTTACATGGAGGTAAGATCTCATCTTTGCTATAAATTTGCCAAGAGCTGTGGGCCAGAGGTGACAGTTATTTTTGTGAGAAGTTTTTGAATAGTTTTTAGTACAGTATAGATGCGGTAAATAGGTAATGGAACACAGACCATGGGGGACAGGAGGACGCCGGATTGGCACACATTCGACAAATCTCATCTAACAAAGTGAATATTCGTCAAATCCGTCATGATTGATGTATTGCAACAGGCTCACAATGTGGTTACTACATTTTATTTGGATATATTGGCTGTTTTCGCTGCATAACATTTCGAAGTAGTCCATTTTCAGGTTTAGAAGAAGTGACTGCTAAATGCTAACTCCTGTTCATATAAGCTGGTAGCATAGCTAGCATAAAGAAATTGGTGGTGGTAGTCAGTTGTTTTTAACTGCAATGCAGTTGATTAGTGACGATGACATAAACATGTATTGATGTTGACAAGCATTGTACTTTGATTTTTACATCAACATAGTATGTGTAATTCACACTGTATAACAATAGCCTAAATGTTGGCTAATTTTTTTGGAGGGGACAATCAGAAGATTCGGGATCTTTTCCCCCATGGCATCTTTCCTCCATGCGTTTCCATGTCATTTCTATTGATTTGGTCAATAGATTTGGTCAATAGATTTGGTCAATAGGTCTATTGACCTCTTTACCGCATCTTTGGCGAACACTTTTGATTCAACTTCTCAACAATAAGGTTCTAGTCTAGTGCTCAGCTGGAACAAAAGGCTGTGTGGCGCACACACACACGGAGTGTTATTCTTTCAGTGACCGTTAATTTCTTGGTAAGAGTTTCACCCTCACCCTCTTGTCCTCCTTTCTCCCTACCCCAGCATGTCTGTGTGGACTGCAAGAAGAACTTCTGTGGCCGCTGCTCGGTGCAGCTGGAGCCGCCATGCCCGCGCCTCTGCCACACATGTCAGCGATTTCACGGAACCCTCTTCGACCGCGCCCAGT
This sequence comes from Oncorhynchus kisutch, assembly GCF_002021735.2. Lineage (NCBI taxonomy): Eukaryota > Metazoa > Chordata > Actinopteri > Salmoniformes > Salmonidae > Oncorhynchus > Oncorhynchus kisutch. The sequence goes on along the minus strand of NC_034179.2, from coordinate 39,839,707 downwards.
TGATGAGACTCAAGGTGTGCTGCTTTTCTTTTTGTATTTAAAAAAAATAAATTGAACGGAAAATAAACAAGGACACCAGCATTAGGTTAAGCTACATATATTGTAGCTAAGTCAGGTGAAAGCTAAAGCAGTAACACTTTTCATTCTATTACTCTTATCTGTGTAATAACACTTTAATTACAATTACCAAATTATATTAAGTTGTTGTCATGATGTTACATGAGTACATTAGTAACTGCATTATAAACATGGTAATGTAGTTGAGTTTTTTTTTTATTACACAAGAGGAGTAGGAAAAATATAAATAGTGTGTGTCAGATGAAATTCAACAATAACCCCAAAAATTAGGTGCGGGAGCTGCGTGACTACCTCCACCTGCACGAGGTGCCCACCCAGACGTGCCGGGAAAAGGAGGAGCTGGTTGAGCTGGTCTTGGGCCAGCAGACCCCCAGCACCAGCAGAAGCAGTGAGACCGTGTCCTCCCAGCCCGGGGCTCACAACAATGTCCCCTCCCCAGACACACCGTCCCCTCCCCAGACACAGGGCCCTACCAGCCCTGACACATTGAGCCCAGAGCAGCCAGAACAATCAGCCCCTGAGGCAGAATCAGAGCAGATCTCTGATGAGGAAGAAGAGGAGGAGGATGAGGATGAAGAGGTAAATACTAAGTTCAAGGTTTTAGGATTGATTAATCAGTAGCTGTTAGATGGAGGGATGCCTACGACCACCAAGAGGATAATCGATGTCAGACAGCAGCAGAGACATCCAGAGACCACACAAAATGCAATGTTATTATGATTTTTTTTTTATTCCCTGTTTTAAAATGTAGCATACCACTGTTGTTGACAAACTCAAAGATGTGGAAAAATATACACGGGCCAGACAAAAGTAAAAGAGACCAGACAAAATACACATTACTATTCTGACCCACCTCCATGGTTGTCCTGTTCCTGCAGTCATCGGACAGCGAGGAGACCCTGATGCCCGGCCGCAGAGCCTCTCTGTCTGACCTGAGCCGCGTGGAGGATATTGAGGGCCTGAGCGTGCGCCAGCTCAAGGAGATCTTGGCCCGCAACTTTGTCAACTACAAAGGCTGCTGCGAGAAGTGGGAGCTGATGGAGAGGGTCACCCGCCTCTACAATGACCAGAAGGACCTCCAGAACCTAGGTGAGCATTTCCAGGATGTGGTCATGTGAGGCTCATTTGGTAAAAGCGCTAGCAATCCCAGAGATGTGGATGACATTTCCCACTGGAGTCACATGTATTAAAAAATATGCACTCACTGTAGGCTACTGTCTGCTAAATGGCATATACTGTATTATATCTGGGGATGATGTGGAATTTTATCCTGGATTTTTTTAAATTAACATCAGTTCAATTCTTTGTTTCTTTTTTCCAGTTTCAAATACAAAAAATGAAGAAGGTAAGGGTCTTGTTTCAAGTTCAAAAGACAAGAGAATCGGTGTAGAAAACCATTTTACTGCCAAAGGGCTGGAACACAATTTGAGGAACACTTGAAGTTTTTGTAAATCATACCATTGATCCGTAGTAACAATTTGGTCCCACACTGCTTAAATGTAACCTGTTATGGGCAACCTGCCAAATATAAAACAATGAAAGATGACCCAAATAGAGTTATTTAGACCACACTCAATAGAGACCTCTCCTCTTTTCCATGTCGTTGTGCCATAGACCCTGCAGCTCCCAAGAGCCAGGAGGAGAACCTCTGTCGGATCTGCATGGACTCTCCCATTGACTGTGTGCTGCTGGAGTGTGGCCACATGGTCACCTGCAGCAAGTGTGGCAAGCGCATGAGCGAGTGCCCCATCTGCAGACAGTACGTGGTACGGGCGGTGCACGTCTTCAGGTCCTGATGCATGGCAACAACGAGGGACACAGTGGATACCAAGGACAACATGGCATTGCTGCCACCACTGCTCAGAGATGGCATATTTTACAAGAATACACTCCTCTGTAATGCACACTCTCACTCATTCAATCAGTCTTCCTCTTGCCGGCATTCCAGAGAAATAACCTGCCTCCACTTTTCTGGGTTCTCTGTTTTTCTACTCCACCTGAACCTATTGTTTCTACACTTTCAGCATTTTACAAGACCTCAATATTTCAGTACTATAACTTTGTTGTTCAAAAGAGTTAGGTATCATGTATTCACATTGGTGCCAGTCAGACACCAAACTATATTGGCACTTTGCATGGGAGGGCAGCAGTACCTTTTCAAATTCTGAGGTTATTGGGTAGAGATCATGTTTATTTCAACCCCACACACAGGCAAGGTTATATTGCATTTTTCTGTCTTTGCATTTGTGTGCACGGGGAAACAACTGAGTTCCATAGCTGAGAAACACAGGGCCTTACTAGAGAGGGCATCGACTAACAAGCAATGAATATAAAAAACGTATTTGTTCTAGCAATGAATGAAAGGCTGAATCTTGGTAAGAGAGGGAACATGTTAGGCTACTCTGTTGTGCATATCAATAGCAAAACAGAGTGGCCAGAATGGTGCTATTTGACTAGTGATTAACAACACTCGTAACAAAACAGAGTGGCCAGAATGGTGCTATTTGACTAGTGATTAACAACACTCGTAACAAAACAGAGTGGCCAGAATGGTGCTATTTGACTAGTGATTAACAACACTCGTAACAAAACAGAGTGGCCAGAATGGTGCTATTTGACTAGTGATTAACAACACTCGTAACAAAACAGAATGGCCAAAATGGTGCTATTTGACCAATGGAAGCAACACTCAGGGCCCCATTTTGACAGTGCAAGTAAGCGGTGTGTGTCGAGACCAAAATATCCAAAACCGTTTATTTCAAACCTTATCGCCCCAAGCAAGGCTTGGATATGAACGTGCTAATATTTGATGCATGCAATGCAGTAGTTGTGAAATTGGTGCATTAAGTGCAGCACGGAGTACTTGGAAGTGGTAAGGTCTGTTTTGCGCCCTCCAATTGTCACACTTAATGTTCAGTACCTGCAAACCAGCTGTTCTGTTAATTGGTTTTGTGGTCCAGAGAGCTATCTTTAGGTTGCAGTGCACTTGCTAAGCATAGAACCCGGGCCTTATCTGTCTTATTGGCGATCCTTCAGACACATCTGTGTGGTGGTTGAACATAGCATCTTAGGAGTGGAAACAGCCCTTTAAACACAAGTCTGCTTGTAGCTCACTGAAAGTACTTGAGGGTCAAGGAGGGGATAATGCTTGGCTTCATTCGCCCTTTTATGGTCAAATTACCCTTTTAACTTGCAGATATTGTATCAAAACTGGAACAGAACACGCATTGACTTGACGTTAATAGTTCTTTAAATGAGCAACAATGGGGATTTTTTCTGAAATGTAAACCCTACACAGTAGATATGCAGTTTTTTTTAAATTCTCTGCGGGTCATAAATTGTTTGAAGTTGGTTCCATGACCTTACCCCAAATGAGTTTTGGGGTAAAGAGAACTGACCTCGTTAGCAGAGTCTCCATTCCAAGGCTCTCACCACCTCTCTCTTATCAGCAAGTGCCCCAGAACAGAGTGCTCATTAGCTTAGCTGACATAGTGCACTGAATACACTCATTTCCTAATGACGAGTTGATTAAATGTATCTACTAGTTAAAAAGAAAAAATCTGTTTTCTGCGAATTTACTTTGTTTGTGGGGATGTTTTAAAAGCTAGAATTGATAATTGAAACAATAACAAAGAGCCACCCAGCCTCTGTTTCAGTATAAAGCTGAGGGATGGACATGGAGAAATGTAACCACTCTCAGATTCAGAGACAGAGCTAAGGACTGACCATCCATGATATCAAAGTTCTAGTTTTAACCATGTTTTAAGGCTATACAGTGTTTGTTAAGATTTACATTGTTTATACACATTGAAGTAAAACAAGCTTATATTTTGGATTCTCATGGGGTATGACAAGTTAAACTAAGCTCATGAGGTATTTATACGTTATAATCTTCAAGAATCAATGGGTATATATCATTCATTAAATGGATGTAGCAACTAAGGATTCTAGCTTTAAGGAGGATCTTGGTTCATTCTATTCCAACTCTAGGCAATTTGGTAAATGGATTGAGATTGAATTTATATGAAATTAGAGGCAATTTTATTACAGTGCATTTCTCAAATTGCCTGGAATGGAAATGGTTTGGCAGCCCTCTGCAACTTTTTATGGAACATGTTTTAAAATTATAGAGAAACATAATGGTTTGCATTTAAATGGTCTTTCTACTGTATATCTTGTTTTATAGCTAATGAATGTACCATCAAACTGATCATGAGGAAAATGCACTTATACTAATTAATGTGTCTGTTTTAGGGAATGCGTATCCACTGGGATAGACTCCGTTTATCCCAGATACTTGGTCTGCCTGAACTGAATGTAACTGGTTTAAGTTGTTTACAATAACAAAACCATTTCTTACTGTGACTGCCAAATTGCCAATATCGCAAATAGATTTTACACTAGTCCGTTTGATATGTCTTTTGTCAATAACTATGCTAATATCATGCAAGAACAATATGAATCATCTCATGTAGTTTGTAGAGAGCAGGTGAAACAAGATATGTCAGTGTCGTGAGACTAGATCTGGATCTTTTCACAAACATCTCGTCACCCAGCTTGTTTTTATCCTGGACATCAGTTTATACAAGCCAGGCCGTCAGTCAAGTCAGTTCTCTCTGAGGAGTGTTTTCTGTGCATGTGAAAACGTGTGTATACATTTAGCGAAACCCAACCCAAGATATAAACATTCCAAACAGTAGAATGTACCTTAACAGAACACTCTTCAACAAAGAAAGCTAATATTTTCCACATATACTATAGCCCATGTACATGTGTAATGCTCCTTGAGGACTTGTCATGCGTGTGTGGGATGTTGGTGTCCCTAGTCTGCCACGAGAGTCCTGTAGTTCTTATTGCTGTCTGAGGACCTAGATATTAATATCAATTTGTTATTGGGGACTTTAAAATGGAGGTGTTTTGGTATTTGGAAGACTAATCAATCTACTATTGTGAAATGTTGGACGTGTTTAGAAAAATCAGACAATCTATATCATATCTGTGATTCTTTAACAGTGAGTTATAATTTTGGCAAATGCCTTGCTATGGAGAGTTGTGCTAAAGGTGATTAACAACACCTCCACTAGTTATTAGATAAGAACAAGGAAATTAGTCTGCACTATCCCACCCCAGGGGGAAAAAGGGTCATTATTAGCATATGAAGTTCAACTTTAATGGAAAGATTTGCATGTGTTTTTTTTGGGGGGGGGGGGGGGGGGGGGGGGGGGGGGCTCTGACAAAAGGCAGTTTGAAAACACTTGGAATGACTCATAACTGTATGTGTGGAGAATTATTTGTGTTTCGTATACTCTGATGATTTAACTTTGTTCAACAACTGTGAAATTGTATATAATAATCCCATGCGACAGTATCATTTTAAATATTATTGAGCGTGTTGTACATTTGTCAAATTACTAGCATGGACTATTGCCTTTGTTGTAGTTTAAATATGTATTCAGTAGTATTGGCTAAATGAGCTAAATGCTGGATCAGTTCTTAACTACAATGGAAGCTAATAGGATTTATAAATCAGAAAAACCTATATTTTTGAAAATGTATTAAACATATTGATGTTCTTGTGCATATATTTTGTTGGACATTTTTTATATTGATAAAAATATAATAAAGTACCCCAACAGACTTATAAACTCCATTTGTACATTGGGTTTTTCTATGACCATAGACTATAATTAAGCCTATGAAAAACCTCTAAAAGAAAAATTGTGCAAAAGGAGATGTCAACCGCTTAATAGGTTTCTGGTTGTGATTGAATAATGGCAAAAGGTCAGTGATCCTTGGGATATCCCTCCCTGCACTAAATCTGTCAACTTCAATGAGGTGACATCCCAATGATTCCGTATAACAATGCATCAGTGCACCCAAAGAGGAAATCCAGAACAAAGACGGTACAGTTTGAAGAAATCCCAGATCACACTTGTAGGCGAATCACGGCGACGTTGGCAAGCTAAATTTATGCGTAGAATCACGTCATCTGGTCTAAAAGTCTCGCACCGAACTGTGCATTTGCAGGCCATCAAATCAACGTCACTCCATTATAAAGTTGTTTTTGACGACAACGCAAACGTGTTAGTTTGTCATTTCACGAGGTTGGAGTAAAACCACGTCCATCTACTTAGACAGGTTGTGCCATTAGATTTCAAGACAATTAACAACTAAGGAAGATTTTTTTTAATTCTCTCATTGACTTCTCAAACCCCAAAATCAAGCCTGGTCTGCTTCGCAAAAGTTCCCGGAAGTCATAGGATGTTACGCCTCTGGGTTTAGAAAATCTGTGACCAGAATCTCTGTTGCGCCTCACGTGGGGTGACCCTAATGACCCTCTGGCTACATTCGTTGTGGGAAATCTGTCCCGGCAAGCTACCCAAATTATTTATTGAGTTAAATGCTAGCACAGTGTAATTGAAATTTGCAATCATCTTTCGATGAAATGATGTCAGCGAACGGACTGTCGACCAGAATTCAGCAGTTTTTGGATCCCCACGCGCTGGCACATACTCCGGTAAAGAGATGAATGGGAGGCCAGTGTCAAAATATGGCTATGGCTAGTTATCGCCAGCGAGTTAGCTACATCATGTGATCTCAACATGTTAACAGTTATTTGCTAAACTTCACACCTTCATATCAATAGGGAGGTTTCATATACCAATCTATTGAGGATTGACTACACTTTAAGTTGTATTAAATAAATGTATAGAAATCTGTGTGCGTAGTTTTCTCGCTAGCAAAGCCTAGCCACATATATTGTGCTGCTGCAGCAGCCTTGCGAGCTTGATCTCTGTCACGCAAATTATTTTTGCTCCATGTGCCACCTTGCAGAATTTATTTTCAACTAGCTATTTATCTAATATATAAAACGGTGTTTTGACAACTCGTTTTTTTGTGCCCTTTGTTTTCAACCCTTCAAAAAAAAAAAAAAAGGGTCACGGATGGTGTTAACATTAAAACTTGTTTCTATTGTTGTCAGAGCCCTTTCCACCGCCTCGGCCAGCAGATGCAGGACATCTTGGGCGATGGAGGGATCCTGAAGGAAGTGGTCCAACCTGGAGAAGGCCCACCAGTGCCAAGAGATTCATCTGTATCAAGTACCTTCATATAATACTCTTTTCTTTAGGTTTCCTTTCAACAGGGGTCTCCAAGAGGTCAATCGTGAGCTACCAGTAGCTCGCAGCCCACCTATGAGTAGCTTGCCAAACAATTCTGAAAGTATATGCAATTTGACCAGTATCAGACACTTCAAGCTCCCAGCTACTATCTAATCCAGGGGGTTTGCCCTAGTGCTACACAGCTGATTCAAATAATCAAAGCTTGACAATGAGTTGGTTATTTTAATCAGCTGTGTAGTGCTAGGGCAAAAAACAAAATGTACACGGGGGCGGGGCATAACATGACCGTGTTTGGGAAACCCTGATCTGATCAATGCAACATTGACATTATCCCACCCCGTTTGCCACTATTGGCTTAAAAAGCCAAACCTAACGCAATATCTGACAATTAATTTCCAGCAATTATGCCCCTGTCTGTCTGTGTGGTGCGCACATTTCTCTGTCACTCAGAAATACTATCTCCAAAACCTTCTCAATTAAATGCATGTTAACCTGGCAGAAGTACACTACCATTCAAAAGTTTGGGGTCACTTAGAAATGTCCTTGTTTTTGAAAGAAAAGCAATTTTCTGGTCCATTAAAATAACACTACATTTATCAGAAATACAGTGTAGACATTGTTTCTTTCAAAAACACGGACATTCTAAGTGACCCCAAACTTTTGAACGGGAGTGTATATCATGAGGAAGTATATAATTTGTATCTATTATTAACTTTGCCATTACAGAACCTTCTCTAGACTGGCATATTTCTCACTTGCTTGATGCACAATTAAAGGGGAATTACACTGAGAAATATATTTGTTAGTTTTATTCCAGACCTAAAAAAGTAGTATTCTGATGTGATTTAGCAATTGACATAGACTCAGAACATTTAATTTTGTTGTTGTATCTAAAACCTGGAAAGATACAACTGAGAGAACATAATTTGGGAAAACAGTGCAGTACAGTCTCATATCAACTACTGACCTGGGGAAGAGTTGCAGGGGAGAGAAGAACAATGTGCCTCTGACAGCTAGAATAATTTTTCTGGCTCGCAACATGTTTAATTTTTTCAATGAAGGCCTCATGCTAGAAAAGGTTGTAGACCCCTACGTTACAATGTAGCCTAAAGCATATGTATTGCATATTTATTGGGACAAAATGCAATCAATCACACCTTAGGGGACACACCACATGTTTTTTGTGCCGAATTGAACCCCTGCTAATATTCCTTCAGTCCATTTCTCTGGATTTTTGGAGTACTCTGACCGACCATTTGAGACCACCAGCCATCTGAAGTACCCTCGAATGATGAAGCTTGGAAGAGGTAAGCTGTAGCCTATGGCACTCGGAGATAACTGGTTTTCATATGTGGCTTCATAAACCATTAGTACACCTTACCTTACAGACGTGACTCTGTGTGGCCTTGAGCTTGGTATTCTGACCATGAGGAAGGGAGAGTTCTCTCGTTTTCTCTTCCTGCCTGAGTACGCCTATGGAGCGATGGGCTGCCCTCCACTCATTCCTCCTGTAGCCACTGTGCTCTACGAGGTGCAGGTCCTCGACTTCCTCGACTCGGCCGAAGTGGATGAGTTCTTCGCAATGAGTCCGGTGAGGACACTAGGAGCCTTTTATTTAGTCAGGGCGGTATCTCTCAAAGTTGGTGGCGATAACCTGCAGGACCAGGGGATTTTTTGTAACAGATAATGTCAACCTACCTCGTGGAAGGAGCTAAGATATGTTATTGGGTTAAATAGAGACGCAGAAACATGTTGCGGTTGTACAATTTTACTGAAGGGACTATTTCAGGTCATGCATCTCTGCTTACTGGGGATTAGTTGTGACTTTGTTGGCTGCCGCTCCCAAATCCCTCTCTTCCGCCAGGAGGAGCAGAACACGGCTCCTCTGTCCATGCTCCTCAACGTGGTCGACACAGAGCGCAGCTTTGGCAACCGCTGCTTCAACCACAGTCGCTTCGAGGACGCCAAAGATCGCTACAAGCAGGTAGCGTCAGAAAAACGCATCAGGCACATCCTAAATGTTATGTCCTCGAATGAGCCCCTTCATTTTAGTTTCAGCATTATTTTATGATGAAGCATCACTTCCAACTTTCCATGTATGTGAATGAATGAGAGGGGTGATGGTGATGCTTAAGTTTTGGTTCCCTGTCATAAGTGTTGAGTTTCATAAGCACACTGCCGTGTGTGTGAAATTTGACACGCACACTGTTGTGTGTATGAGTGCGTTTAGTGTGTACACGCACTACTGTGTCTACGTAGAAGTGTACGTGTGAATAACTTTCTACGTATTGATGTATACGTACAGTTGAAGTGGGAAGTTTACATACACCTTAGCCAAATCCATTTAAACTCAGTTTTTCACAATTCCTGGCATTTAATCCTAGTAAAAATTCCATGTCTTAGGTCAGTTAGGATCACAACTTTATTTTAAGAATGAAATGTCAGAATAATAGTAGAGTGATTTATTTCAGCTTTTATTTCTTTCATCACATTCCCAGTGGGTCAGAAGTTTGCATATATTAGTATTTGGTAGCATTGCCTTTAAATTGTTTAACTTGGGTCAAATGTTTCAGGGAGCCTTCCACAAGCTTCCCACAATAAGTTGGGTGAATTTTGGCCCATTCCTCCTGACAGAGCTGGTGTAACTGAGTCAGGTTTGTTGGCCTCCTTACTCGCACACGCTTTTTCAGTTCTGCCCACAAATATTCTATAGGATTGAGGTCAGGGCTTTGTGATGGCCACTCCAATACCTTGACTTTGTTGCCCTTAAGCCTTTTTGCCACAACTTTGGAAGAATGCTTAGGGTCATTGTCCATTTGGAAGACCCATTTGCAACCAAGCTTTAACTTCCTTACTGATGTCTTGAGATGTTACTTCAATATATCCACATAATTTTCCTCCCTCATAACGCCATCTATTTTCTGAGGTGCACCAGTCCCTCCTGCAGCAAAGCACCCCCACAAATGATGCTGCCACCCCCGTGCTTCACGGTTGGGATGGTGTTCTTCGGCTTGCAAGCCTTCCCTTTTTCCTCCAAACATAACGATGGTCATTATGGCCAAACAGTTCTATTTTTGTTTCATCAGACCAGAGGTAATTTCCCCAAAAAGAACAATCTATGTGAAATGATGTCAATTAGCCTATCAGAAGCTTCTAAAGCCATGTCATAGTTTTCTGGAATTTTCGAAGCTGTTTAAAGGCACAGTCAACTTAGTGTGTGTAAATTTCTGACCCACTGGAATTGTGATACAGTGAAATAATCTGGCTGTAAACAATTGTTGGAAAAATTACTATTGTCATGCGCACAGTAGATGTCCTAACCGACTTGCCAAAACTATAGTTTGTTAACAAGAAATATGTGGAGGGGTTGAAAAATGAGTTTTGATGACTCCAACTTAAGTGTATGTAAACTTCAGACTTCAACTGTATAACATCTCCATATGTCTGGCCAGGCGGTCACTCTGCTGGGGAATCGGAAGGCGGAGGATGAGGAGGAGAAGAGGAGCATTGTGGCGGGGCAGCTGCCCATCTACCTCAACCTGTCGTTGACCCAGCTCCGCCTGGACAGGCCCCTGAAAGCCCTGGAGTATGGCCACAAGGCCCTGAAGATCGACCCCAACAACACCAAGGCCCTGTTCCGCTGTGGTCAGGTCAGACCCTCAGGGCGGGGTGAATTTATATTCATGTGTGTGCCTACCATATATGTGATTGTTTTTGGCATCATGGTTTGGCCTTTGGATTTGAAATATAGGTGAGCTGAAGGGGATCCACACACATGTTATCTTTATTTAGTAAGAAAATAAATATTTCAGGTGGTGCATTTAGTATGATCATATGTTTAATGGATAACCATTGCATTAATAGCGTCTCATAATGATCCTAAAATGTATATGTTCCTTTTTTCACACATTTGAGTTTTGCATGTTTGGCGAAAGCTCACTTGTGGAAAGCTCACTTGTGGAAAGAATCAGTCACAGGGAAGATCTCAATTGTATTCTCCTAGCGTCCTCTCTCCTTGTCTCATTCTCAAAACCCATTGGAGGAGAAAGCCAGAGGTACCGCCCCTCTTACCTTCTCCTCCAATGGGTTTTTGAGAAGGAGACAAGGAGAGAGTACGATGGTGTATGCAATTGAGATCTTCCTACAGATGTTTCAACCAGAGGGTTTTCCTCAGGCCTATTTGGAGTTGTTTGACTTTGAGAAAGCCCAGGATTACCTCACGATGGCTCAGGCCAACAAACCTTTTGACGTCGACATCAACAATCTCCTGAGGAAGCTTGCCATGTAAGATAATAGTCCTGACATTCATTGTTTTTTTTCCCCTTGCGACGCATATGACTCAACTAAAATATTGTTATTTTTGCAGACACTACAAGGACTCTTTGGACAAAGAGAAAGAGCTGTGCTCCAAGATGTTTGCTGACTTTGTGAAGAAGTGAAGGTGACATGTTTGTTAGCGAGTGTGTCCTTTGTCATGTAAATGCTTCCATCCGTTTCCACTCTGTGGTAGTTATTCCTGTGCTAGCCGCAGGGGGGCGCTGTAGGAACAATGCAATCCAAAAGCATTGATTGATTGATTCCTACACACAGTACATATCTTACTATTGGTATCCAGTTCACATAGTTGCCCCTTTTCACTCCGTTTTAGTGAGAGATAATGTTCCACCAGTGCACATCAATCTAGTGGGTTTTAATGTCATATTTCCATGTTCCTGACTGTATACAGTTTGTCTATATTTAATGAAAGTAGGTGACCATTATTACAGGCTTTAGGGCAATATATTTGAATTTGATGTGTATAATTTTGAGTGATTTTCAGTAGCGTGTGTTGGTTGGTAGAAATGCCTTGGACATGCCCTGTATTGCATTGGAATTCTATCCTGATTTAGTATCTGATCATGTATCTGATCATGTACGATAGATATTCACTGTGCGTTTAAGCTGAATTACCCCCACCACAACATGAAACCCAGAAACAAAAACTAAAAACCTAATATGATCAATTTGATGTCTTTCAAAAACAAGCACATTTCTAAGTGACCCCAAACTTTTGAATGGTAGTATAAATATATATTAAAAAATATATATATATATTTTTTATATATTTATTTATACTACCATTCAAAAGTTTGGGGTCACTTAGAAATGTGCTTGTTTTTGAAAGACATCAAATTGATCATAAATACAGTTTAGACACTGTTAATGTTGTAAATGACTATTATAGCTGGAAATGGCAGATTCTTTTTAAAAGGAGTATCTACATAGGCTTGCAGAGGCCCATTATCAGCAACCATCACTCCTGTGTTCCAATGGCACGTTGTGTTAGCTAATCCAAGTTTATAATTTTAAAAGGCTAATCGATCATTAGAAAACCCTTTTGCAATTATGTTAGCACAGCTGAAAACTGTTGATCTGATTAAAGAAGCAATACAACTGGACTTCTTTAGACTAGTTGAGTATATGGAGCATCAGCATTTGTGGGTTTAATTACAGGTGCAAAAATAACTTTCTTTTTTTAAGGAAACAAAATGAGACACTTGAGGACTTTTGAGATGCACCCTTCAGGTTCCTCAGTGCTTGGGGAGTGGTACTGCCCTGGGCTACAGGATGTTGTGAAGAGCTAAATAACAGGAGACGCGGTTCCCACTTCACACTGCGCGCACATCTTACCCCAAACAAACACCAAGACTCTTTTCGGTCTGTCAGATTGTGTAAAAAAATGAATTTAAGTGCCTCCCGGGTGGCGTAGTGGTTAAGGGTGCTGTACTGCAGCGCCAGCTGTGCCAACAGAGACTCTGGGTTCGCGCCCAGGCTCTGTCGTAACTGGCCGCGACCGGGAGGTCCATGGGGCGACGCACAATTGGCCTAGCGTCGTCCGGGTTAGGGAGGGTTTGGCCGGTAGGGAAATCCATGTCTCATCGCGCACCAGTGACTCCTGTGGCGGGATGGGCGCAGTGCACGCTAACCAAGGTTGCCAGGTGCACGGTGTTTCCTCCGACACATTGGTGCGACTGGCTTCCGGGTTGGATGCGCGCTGTGTTAAGAAGCAGTGCGGCTTGGCTGGGTAGTGTATCGGAGGACGCATGACTTTCAACCTTCGTCTCTCCCGAGCCTGTACGGGAGTTGTAGCGATGAGACAAGATAGTAGCTACTAACAATTGGACACCACGAAAAAGGGGTAAAATTAAAAAATGAATTAAACATTTTTAAATCATTTTAAAATCCACCAGACCACCATCGAATCAAGCGCCACAGCTTTTTCCAAAACCTCATCCGATCGTAGAAAAAGTGCCACATGTAACTAACATAATTGCAAAGGGGTTTTCTAATGATCAATTAGCCTTTTAAAATGATAATCTTGGATTGTCTAACACAACGGAACACAGGAGTGATGGTTGCTGATAATGCGTTTCCGTATGCCTATGAAAATCAGACAATACCCGCTACAATAGTCATTTACAACATTAACAATGTCTACGCTGTATTTCTGATCAATTTGATGTTATTTTAATGGACAAAAAATGTCCTTTCTTTCAAAAACAAGGACATTTCTAAGTGACCCCAACCTTTTGAACAGTGTGTGTGTGTATATAAACACAATGTCAGATTTAGTATTTTATAGCTCAGTGTTGTAGACGACTACTAGACATCCACCTTGTTTTTAGGGTATGGATATTTACAGCGATAACTTCTAGTGAGAAGTGAGTTAAGGGTGCTAAGAAGCGTAATGGCCATGATAGTGTGCTATGGGCTTAGAGAGCTCATGTGGAATTGGAAGATGCAACATGAGATCCACTGGCAGCTCACATAAAGAGAAATTTCAGTTATCTATACTCAACACGATGACAGACTGAATCTCGAGTGTGATTTGTCGGGAACATGTTTTTTTCCAGAGGTACATAAATATGCATATGTTCCAGACACTTGTACATAAAATGCCCGGCGCAGCAGAAAATGGCAGCAGTGCAGAAAGGCCTCTGCTTGCTCTTTCAGCTTCAAGTGGCAGCGCTCTCTTAAGATCAAAGGCTTCAGAGGGTAATTCGGGAATCATGTTAACTACATGCTCTGGGTGCTCTTCAAAGGGCTTGAGCACACTCCAGTTCAGCTGAGGTATCCTCCCTGTATCACATGGTGGGATCTGCCCTGCTTGCGTTCCAGAAGTGTGTGAAAAGAGCGGTGTCTGGAGCTGAATTTTGGACTCATTCTGTTGCAGGTGATGGTGTATGTGGAACTTAAAGTCAACACCAAAGACTCTCACAAGCCTCACTACAATATGTAGATATATTCACTTTGATTTCAAGTTTTTTTGTTCATAATGTACCAAAATGTAGAAAGCTATTCTGTACACCAAATCCAACTGCAGTTGGACACAGAGTGAAATTATAGAGTGAAAAAATGTATTTTTGTGTTCATCTTCCATTATTTTCAGGGGCCATGGTTGTTTATTGAGATATATTCAAGAAGTAAAGCCTCTTTCCAAAACATACCGTTATCTTGTCTTACTTGTCCGAATAAACATATTCTCCCAGTGATTCAAGCAATTCTCAGAAAAAGGATCAATACAATGTATTCCTGGGGAAAGCTGAATTGGAGGACGTTGTTCATGGAATCCAGTTGGAATCACATGCTGGTTTTACAAGGCGGATTTCTTCATACCATTGACAAACTCTTCAGCCACACTAGGAGTAGCTTTCAGGCATTCTTGTTCAACAAATTAAATGTTCCAATTATCGATTTAGCTGTTTCATTATGCAGACAGCGGCATTAAATCACCCTGGTTTTGACACTCGTAGCCAAACTCGTAAAATCATATTTGGATCTTATGCCTGATTGTATTCGGCTCTCAATCATAACTCTCATGTACTCGCACAAGTTAATGATGCATTTAGTGTTGGGGGCAACAAAATGTACTTCTAGAAGGTCCCATAAAGCCAGACACACATCCATATATTTGTATTAAATGAAAAGGTTCTACTATTGGTAGAACTTGTTTGCCATGGTGGCCAGTGAGTCTGTTCACTCCGCTCTGTCGGTTAACATCCAGTGCTGCCAGTATGCCACTGGAAAGAATGACAACTCTGGGCATTCACCATGGCTGAGCATTATCACTTCATCTACCAAATTAACCTGGCGGTTTCAGAAACCATAGATGAGGAATTTCTTTACCCGGACTACAGTTTACATGTGGCCCTTTTTCTAAGATCGGAGGAGGTTTTGGAAAGAGCTGTGGCGCTTGAGTTGATGGTGGTCTGGTCGTCAAGTGTCTCATTTTGTTTCCTTAATTTACACTGGTGTGAAAGAACTGGACAAGTGCATGCACATTCCTTTAGGGTATCCACTCTATTGCTTTAACCTGTGTTTTTAGGTCTGTGTAGTTGGGAGTAGGGGGGAAAAGGGGAGGAAGCCACATGAGACCTGAGATTTATCCTCGATGTTGACCTGTTCCGCTAGGCTGGGCGTGGGGCGGGATTGTCCGCAGAGCGCCCGGGCAATGTGGCTTCCGTCTACCGTTGTCGTCCAAGAGCGAGCGTGCCATGTGTGTTTAGTGAGTGTGCCTCAGCAAGGATCTTTGTCAGAGACCTTCAGCAAAAAAAAAGTGTTTGGCTTTTTAACCACGTGTTAAGCAGAGAAACTCTCCCACCCAGTGTTTGTTTAAAGTGGTCGCTGTTCGTGAGATGGCTCCATCATTACAGTGGACCCAGAGCCATTCCAATTACTCTGTATTATGATTGGAAGGGAAACCATGATGTTTTTACTGCTGAAGGAGTCAAGTCAATGAAGTCTTGTCTAAAAGGCTAGAGCTGCTCATTTATTAATGTCTAGGTCTATAGTCATTGGTGCAGGTTGAAGACAACCCGTTTTATAATGTGATCAGGCATTTGAAATTGGGTGGGAAGATCTTGTGGAGAGTCGCTCCTCTGTGGGTTAGATTGTCAACAACACTAACTAGGATGAGATCATTTAAATGTAGTTGATGCTTTGTAAATTGTGCTTTGAAAAAACTTCAGGCTAAATGTGGAATAGGTGTTGCCAGTTACATTTTCACCTTTCAACAATAGACTTCCAGCACTTTCAAATTCAATGTTTTTCTGTTGCGTAGCAGTATCATATGCAGATGGAAGACCGAGACAATGCACATCTGTCCACAATACTGTTCAGCTCATGCACAGGTATGGGCCTATCTGGGAGGACCGAAGGCCAGGGTTCAGTGCTATGCTGTTGGTTTGGTCCACATGTCTCAGGCTTGGAGCTACAAAAACTTCAACCCTTATTTCTCACTCTCTTACTGTTCAGTTCCATTTCAGGGATATACTTTGCCCCCCCCCCCCGTGTGTCTGTCCTATTGACTTTAAAAGGATGAGTGCAGGCTTATTTGAATCAGGACTCATCCAAATTCACTTTAGCATGACTTTCAAAAGTCTTTCCAATTGCAAAGTTATGCTACTTTAAGATGTATTTATGTTAGAGGGTGAGCAACCACATTTGTTTATAATCCATTAATGCTGTTGAGTAATGTTTACAGAATAGCCTTTAATAAAATAAAAAATGACTGAGCGTTTTGAGCGTGATTCAATCAGCGTCTGAAATGCAGTGGAGTGAATCTGTCCATTTACCTTGTATGGAAAGTGCAATATTTCTAATGTACTGTATATTCCTATCAAATAATATGGCTTAGAGTAATTATTTTGGGTTGGTCAATACTTTCTGTTTGGTGAGAATAGTCGGAGTAATGGCCGGTGGAGGACTAGTGTTGTCGAGGTAGGATTTTGGGAAGTATAACCACTAAAATGTCCTCTGAAGTTTCTGAAAGCGCTTGTCTTTGTGTGATCAAGGAGGAACACTAGGCTTTGTACTCGGTCTTTTGGACTTAAGGCTTTGGATGTGGGTATTTTGTGTGTGGTGTTTTTTTGTTCTTGTCTGTTGTGAAAATATTTGCATCCATGACATTAACCTGTGGTGGTGTGAACCCACTCTCATTTAGGTTGCTCTACAGTCATGCATAGGTTGTGACCGTGTCCGTTCTGACAAGTTCAGCAAGAGGTCAGACCATATAAGGCTGCCTTTATGAACTGTGGACACTCTTACTCACACCAGAATTGGAGGTGATCGTCAGACAAGACCCTTTTCAGTTCCTAAAAGGCTGTTTTGCAGAGGGCTGAATGGAAAGTTTGTCTTACTCAGGGTTCTGAAGCTGAGTTGAACCAAACCCTGTTTTCCTTGGGTCGTAATTGCATTTGATTTGAAATTAAATACTGGGTATTTTAGGCTTGTTGAATGAATGGAGGGGTTTTGTTTTCTTTGTTGGCATCCTAAGAAGGTAACAAGTGTACCCCTCCACTTTCTGTGCCCTCTCAACCTGTCCACATTAAAGGCATAAATAAACACCCACTATTATATCAGCAACATTCCGTATGTGTTCCTTTTCAGATGGTTTAACTACTGATACGCTATGTCCTTAGATATATTTTCCTGTAAATACACATTTGAATTTCAGCCACACCCGTTGCTGACAGGTAAATAAAATCGAGCACACAGCCATGCAATCTCCATAGACAAAGATTGGCAGTAGAATGGCCTTACCGAAGAGCTCACTGACTTTCAACGTGGCACCGTCATAGGATGCCACCTTTCCAACAAGTCAGTTTGTCAAATTTCTGCCCTGCTAGAGCTGTCCCGGTCAACTGTAAGTGCTGTTATTGTGAAGTGGAAAAGTCTAGGAGCAACAACGGCTCAGCCGTGAAGTGGTAGGCCACACAGGCTCACATAACGGGACCGCTGAGGCGGTTCACGCTTCACCCTCGCAGTCCGACAGGCGAATCTGGGTTTGGCGGATGCCAGGAGAACACTACCTACACCAATGCATAGTTCATACAGAAATGGTTTGTCTAGATCGGTGTGGAAGAACTTGACGGGCCTGCACAAAGCCCTGACCTCAACCCCATCAAACACCTTTGGGATAAATTGGAATGCCAACTGCGAGCCAGGCCTAATCGCCCAACATCAGTGCCCAACCTCACTAATGCTCTTGTGGCTGAATGGAAGCAAGTCCCCGCAGCAATGTTCCAACATCTAGTGGAAAGCCTTCCCAGAAGATTGGAGGCTGTTATATCAGCAAAGGGGGGACCAACTCTATATCAATGCCCATGATTCTGGAATGAGATGTTTGACAAGCAGGTGTCCACATACTTTTGGTTATGTAGTGTATATCTAACCACTGACTAGATTCCCTTTCAAACTTTTGAGACGCTCCATCAAGTTACTAACCTATCATCCAAGAATTGTCAAAGTCAATAACTCCCCTAACAAGTTCCCCCTTTAAGATGAGGAACAGACTGCCATTCATATGAGTAAGATTCACAGAGGTTTTGTATGTAAAGCCCCCCTGAAAAGCTGGAGAATGCGCTCGAACTCTCACCCCATCCACATCTATCTAACTCGGCCTCAATGAGTTATTTTTTTTTTTGTTGTTGCTGCCAATGGTTGGCAGCATAGAGCAGTGTGTTTTTGGCTTGATACAGTTATTCTTTCCAGGCAGACACCTTGTCAAAAAGTTGGTCTGTATATCAAGCATGTTTTATCCACTGAGTGTGCTTACATTTACTTCTAAATTATACACTAATTACACAGGTTAGTGTGCAACTGAAGGTGCGTCTCAGTTGTCTAACTTGGATGTGTCCTAGGTGAGTGTTAGATAGCAGTCTCAGGGTATAATATTAATGTGATAATCATCATTTATACGTATGGTGATGTAACTGAAACACTGTATTGGTAATGAATATCAAAAGCCTTATGTCCCTTTCATGTCTAGAAGGTGGCATTGCGGAAACAACAGGGCCCGATCAGTTTGTGTTTACAGGCCTTCGTGCAAACTCGGAACAGATAGCGCCTTCAGATGGAACAAGCCGATAAGGTCAACACAAAGGGATCAGCACGAGCTCTAGTTTGTTCCTGAGGAGGAGACAATTGAATCCAATGAACGTCCATAGAGGAAGACCAGACAGATAAGTTAGCTCTGCCATGGAGTCCGCAGAGAGGCGGAGCCAGCCAACAACATTGAAGACGCTATCAGAGACTGGGATACCATTCACTCTCTGGGTGAGGTAGACGAGCTGAGACGTGGCGTTAGGGACTTGACGCACTTGACAGTTTGTATGTGCTTCAAGATGAAAACGATTACAGTGAGTTAAAAACACGGTCACACTTTATTTGGATAGTCTGGATTTTCCATCTGTATATGCTCAACAGATAACATAACCATCTGTTGATAAGCAACTACTTGCTACGGTTAGGGTAAGGGTTAAGGTTAGGGTAAGGGTTAAGGTTAGGGTAAGGGTTAAGGTTAGGGTTAAGTTTAGGGTAAGGGTTAAGGTTAGGGTAAGGGTTAAGGTTAGGGTAAGGTTAGGGTAAGTTTTAAGGTTAGGGTTAAGTTTAGGGTAAGGGTTAAGGTTAGGGTAAGGGTTAAGTTTAGGGTAAGGGTTAAGGTTAGGGTAAGGATTAGGGTTAGTAGATCGTCTGTAGAGCATTAGTAACATTTCAACTATCCAAATAAAGGGTGGGCAAAAACACTCCCAAACCTACAGCAACAGCAGAAGTGATTGATGACCTATGCATTTCATGACATCCCATGGGTGCCGATGTTCTCCTGGGGTACGTAGAGATAAGGTCAAAATCTCTCCGGTGACGATGGCACATGAAACGTCTAAGATTAGCTGTGTCTTGGGAGTTGGACGACCAGAGGGGCACAGGCCACACTACCGCCCCTGTTCTGCTGGGTCTACTTTAATATACCAGTGGTGCTGACAGAAACGTGGCCTTTGAGATGTGTGAACTCTCACTGTTGTGTGTGTCAACCCTCACTCCCCTGGAGTGTATGAGCCAGAGAGAGCATTAGGGTTTGCGGCACTCACAGGGTGAGAGAACCAGCCAAGTCAACCCCAGCCAGTATCAGGGCCAAGAAGACAGCCACGCTATAGAGAAGCCTCCGAAACATGTCTAACCAGGCGCATAGAGAACAAGCTGATGAGAAAGTAGAAACACACCCTACTCTTATATCAACTCTGCCTGGCATTATGATTTGCGAGTAATAATTTATGAAAACACTCCTAGGCCATTTGCGTATATTCGACCACATCCTCTCAACCCCTTTTGGCGGATCAATGTCCTATTCATAACATCTGGTGGTGCCTCAATCCCCCCCCCCCATTTTTTTCAGGTTTAGGAAAAAGGTTGTTTTTCTTTTCCTCTCGCTGCTCTCCCACCTCTGATTTAAACACACTCCCTGCCACTTGGAATAGCAGAGCTCTAAATATAGAGAGGAGAGAGTGAGAAGGAGGATGGGGGTAAAAGGCGGATGTTGCCTTTCTCTTCCCCTCCAATACAGCAGCGGCTTTGTCAAGGGGCCGATTGCTTATCGCCATATCTCGGAGAATCAGTTCCTGCCACCGCTAGCAGGGAATGAGGGCTCCTCTCTGTTGGGGTTCAGGTATATGTTGGTCTCGGGGCAGAGAATCCTACAGGGGGACGTCATAAAAACAGTGGTGTTTTTGTTCAGGCCTTTTTCCTCGCATATAAAGCGGAGGCTTGATAATTACTTGCAGATTTGACAGCTCAGCACCCCCCCCCCCTCCATGTTTTTCTTAAAAGATTTAAAATGGAGCTGAAGCGAGTTCTTCCAAAGTCTGCAACATTTTCACCTTGAACTCTCAATTTTTCAAATGGGTGATTGGTTTTTGGGCAGAATTCTAAAATGGGCATCTTGTTGGCCACAGAGGGCCTTTGAAAATGATGCTGCCGGCTCTGTGGTTTGATGAGCTGTTTGTTCTGGTATAGCAGGGTTGGGTTGCGCAGGCAAGAAGTGATACAGTAGGAGGAGAGGGTTAATGAGATGGACAGAACAAAGAAAGTTTGATGGGCCTATCTGCAATCCCACTGTCAATTTAGAATATCACCAATAGTATCAAGGAGTTTAATAGTTTTGTTGTTGTGAAATTGCGAACAGTGATACAATATTGTTGCTTGGGCATGTACAGTATCTTTGTCCTAAGGCTAAGTGCACTAGGTTTTAAGCAAAACAATTAATAGGGGGGATAAATGTACTCTTCGGCAGTAAAATACCATAGATGGTCCTCATCTCAACCTCCTGATTGGCCTACTGAGAGGTCATTATTCCACTTGCCAAAGCTACCCCGCACAGCTTTCCTTGGCCATCTGAGATCACTTGATGCAGGTTTTGCCTCAGTGTGGACATCTCAAAATGCAACATTTTCTCATTTGGATACATAGCAAGCAGCATGGCGAAATATAGCCCCAGGTCTGTTTCCAATGTTTGTGGCTCAATTCTCTCTTAAATGCCCACTCTAGTCCCCAGCATTTAGGACAATTACCAGAGAAACACACGTTTCTGTTTTTACATGCCCCCTGCAGTATATATGCCCCGTTTCTGCTGGCTCCAACTGAATACATGCTTTGTATTCAATAAACCTGTAAAAAGGGGCCACTTAATAAAAAGAGAAATAGTTGTTCCAATCACGTGTCCAGTTGTAGTGACCTGCAAGGCTGTGGTTTTATTTCACATGACCTTCTTGGCATCAGTATTTTTTAAACCTCCACACAAAGGATGACTCGTCGGTCAGAGCTGTGTAAGATATGAACTATACACAAAACCTCCACACAAAGGATGACTCGTCGGTCAGAGCTGTGTAAGATATGAACTATACACAAAACCTCCACACAAAGGATGACTCGTCGGTCAGAGCTGTGTAAGATATGAACTATACACAAAACCTCCACACAAAGGATGACTCGTCGGCCAGAGCTGTGTAAGATATGAACTATACACAAAACCTGCACACAAAGGATGACTCGTCGGTCAGAGCTGTGTAAGAAATGAACTATACACAAAACCTGCAGGCAAAATAATCTGTTTAGGTGTTACAGTAAATACTTTTTATGTCTTTGTACAGTGTGTAGCTCGAAGCTACAATTGGATGAAACCAAGGGGGCATATTGTACTGTACCTCCTGAATTCTGTACCTGCACTGTTGTCCATGAAGGTGCCCAATAATGGGGACAGCGATGTTGGCAATGTTTGGGAAGGGAAAGGATCTGGGTATGAGATGCCATCTTTTCTTTGATCTGAAGCTGGCTGTTATCAGTGTCATCACAGGCATGTTCAGACATGATGGCCTAGCATAGTTTAGCCAAGCCAGAACTGAGGAAGGACCTATGCAGTGCTTGGGTGTGTGTCCTCAAAGCCATGTTGCCTTTGGTGTTTCTGACTGGCAATCCAGTGTGAATTAATTGATAAACTAAGGAAGGAGGATTTTTATTTGGCAAATGAAATGACATTTGATTGGTCACATGCGCCGAATACAAAGGGTGTAGACTTTACAGTGAAATGCTAACTTTCAAGCTCATTCCCAACAATGTAGAGTTAAAAAGTAAGACAAAAATAATAATAACAACGTTATATACAAGGAGTACCAGTACCGAGTCAATGTGCAGGGGTACGAGGTAATAACCAAGGGTACAAGGCATCGATAATGGCTTGTAATAGTTTCACAGTTTTAAGTAATTTGGTGGAATTCACATTAAACTTACTCAACAAGTTCCCAAGTTATGTAACTCAAAACCAAATAATGTACGTATGGCCTCAATTTCAACATAACCCCCTATTTTTCTACTGCTTGTCCCACACGCTCACCATGAAAATAGCATAATATCTGTTTAAGGCACAGCTGCCCTCAAGGTGTTCAGAAAGTCTCCAAATGTGTGTCTCACTCTAAAACAAATGAGAAGCAAAACAATTATACTGTTAACATTATATAGGTTTAGGCCATGTAGACGCCATCCCACCACTTCATAATTCTACAGAAAGTATGGCACCAATTCCCAGGACCAAGGGGTGACATTGTATGGCCCCACAGTCCCATGCAAAAAATGGCCATAAGTTTATTTTTCTCGTTCTTCCACCTCTTTCCAACACGGAGGAGAAGAATCAAAGGTTTCTGTAAGCGAGGGCCCGGTGTATATGCAAGAGCACCGGTAGAGGGGGAACCAGGGGAACAGCGCATTAGGAGAGGAAGGATGGTGAGAAGAATGGACAGAGCGTTTAGGAATGGAGAAAAGGGTATGGAAAATGAGAGAGGAGGTGGGGGAGAGAAATACTTGTTTGAGTGACAGGACATTGGGAACCTGGAGCAGTGTGTTGGAGCCTTCAGCTCCAAGGTAAACACCATGAGAGCAGGGGGGATTGTGCCGAGGCTCAAGTCAAAGACATCATTGAGAGGAGTACTGTAGTAGGAGTGGGAAACTACTGGCCACCGCCACTGGTTCTGCTGTACTCTTGTCTGCGTTGGTATGTGTGTACAGTGTGTGCATGTGTGTCCATCAGTCGTTCTATGTGTAGGTAGGTAAGATAAAACATTCACCCCGTTATTTGAAAGTGTTATAATTGATAGGTTGAGTTTGATTTTTGCCTCTCACAATTTTTTCAGTTGAAAATGTCAATGTACACTTACAGTTGAAGTCGGAGGTTTACATACACCTTAGCCAAGTTATTATTATTATTATACCTTTATTTCAACAAGGAACACAGACACAGAAATACATTTAAACTCCGTTTTTGACCATTCCTGACATGTAATCGTAGTAAAAAAGTCCCTGTCTTAGGTCAGTTAGGATCACCACTTTATTTTAAGAA
Source organism: Oncorhynchus kisutch (assembly GCF_002021735.2). NCBI lineage: Eukaryota > Metazoa > Chordata > Actinopteri > Salmoniformes > Salmonidae > Oncorhynchus > Oncorhynchus kisutch. The sequence goes on along the minus strand of NC_034179.2, from coordinate 39,815,806 downwards.
TGTGAAATGTCAGGAATAATAGTAGAGAGAATTATTTATTTGGGTCAGAAGTTTACACACACTCAATTACTATTTGGTAGCATTACCTTTAAATTGTTTAACTTGGGTTTAACGTTTCTGGTAGCTTTCCACAAGCTTCCCACAATAAGTTTGGTGAACTTTGGCCCATTCCTCCTGACCGAGCTGGTGTAACTGAGTCAGGTTTGTAGGCCTCCTTGCTCGCACATGCTTTTTCAGTTCTGCCCACAAATGTTCTATAGGATTGAGGTCAGGGCTTTATGATGGCCACTCCAATACCTTGACTTTGTTGCCCTTAAGCCATTTTGCCACAACTTTGGAAGTATGCTTGGGGTCATTGTCCATTTGGAAGACCCATTTGCAACCAAGCTTTAACTTCCTGACTGATGTCTTGAGATGTTGCTTCAATATATCCACATCATTTTCCTCCCTCATGCTATCTTTTGTGAAGTGCACAAGTCCCTCCTGCAGCCAAGCACCCCCACAACATGATGCTGCTACCCCCGTGCTTCACGGTTGGGATGGTGTTCTTCGGCTTGCAAGCCTCCCCTTTTTCTCCAAACATAATGATGGTCATTATGGCCAAAGAGTTCTATTTTTGTTTCATCAGACCACAGGACATTTCTCCAAAAAGTACGATCTTTGTTCCATGTGCAGTTGCAAACTGTAGTCTGGCTTTTTTATGGTGGTTTTGGAGCAGTGGCTTATTCCTTGCTGAGCAGCCTTTCAGGTTATGTCGATATAGGACTCGTTTGACTGGATATAAATACTTTCGTACCGGTTTCATCCAGCATCTTCACAAGGTCCTTTGCTGTTGTTCTGTGATTGATTTGCAATTTTCGCATATAAGTATGTTCATATTTAGGAGACTGAACGTGTCTACTTCCTGAGCGGTATGACGGCTGCGTGGCCCCATGGTGTTTATACTTGCGTACTATTGTTTGTACAAATGGATGTGGTACCTTCAGGTGTTTGGAAATTGCTCCAAAGGATGAACCAGACTTGTGGAGGTCTGCAATTGTTTTCTGAGGTCTTGGCTGATTTTTTTTGATTTTCCTATGATGTCAAGCAACGAGGCACTGAGTTTGAAGGTAGGCCTTGAAATGCATCCACAGGTACACCTCCAATTGACTCAAATGATGTCAATTAGCCTATCAGAAGCTTCTTAAGCCATGATATCATTTTATGGAATTTTACAAGCTGTTTAAAGGCACAGTCAACTTAATGTATGTAAACGTCTGACCCACTGAAATTGTGATACAGTGAATTATAAGTGAAATATTCTGTCTGTAAACAATTGTTGGAAAAATTACTTGTGTCATGCACATGCCAAAACTATAGTTTGCTAACAAGAAATTTGTGGAGTGGTTGAAAAACGAGTTTTAATGACTTCTGACTTTAGATGTATTTATGTTTAGCCTTTTAATTTTAATGACTGTTAGCTTGGACAACATTTTGAGATTGAGTTGATATTGGAGTATGGACTCTCTATATTGTATATGTCTCTCCCCTCTTCGTGAGAGTCTAGGTATCTACCCAGTTACCCCTCTCTCTGTCATAAATGTCAGATCCCAGTGACTGTGCGACGGGCCTCAGTGACATATCTGTCCCCCGTCACCATCCACCCCCTCAGTGGGCCCTGCTGCCTGCCACGCCTTGGCCTAGCCACACTGCCAGCCACGGAGATGCCGCCTGACCCCTCTGTCCGTCCACACTGTATTAATAGGACTTGTTGGCGTGCCTGCTTTGCTGGTAACCCAAGCTGGGGAGCGGGGTGATGAGGTTAGGAGGGGATTTGAGGGGAGAAAACAGGGGAGCCAGAGCAGAGGGGGAGGGAGAGGGATGGAGGAGGAGGAGGAGGGCAATGTATTATAATATGCCAGTAAAAGATAGCTGCCGTACTGTCAGGCTTCTCTTTCCTTCAGCTGGGGCTAATATAGCCCCCCTGTCACCACAGCCCCTGTTTTCACATCTGCTCTCGTCTTTATCCCCCGCTGGGCGCAAGCTGAATAACACAATGGGACTAGTGCATAATATCACTTTAGGAGTAAGGAGTTTACAGCTCTGCTTTACCGATCATCTCAACATTGATGTTGGGAAGTGGCTTATTGTTGATTATTATGGACAAGGTAACTCTTTAGATGTGATGATAATTATAATCTCTGTTCGGTGAATTTGCATGGGCATTCTCAGTCAGCTGATCTACACAGTTTAATTTCTTTCAGGTTATTCTCAAGAACATGTTGCCGTGTACACACCACTCCAGAGCTTACAGCTCACATGTCCAGTATCTGTAGCCCCCCTATGGAGTCGACAGGCCAGGCTCTAAATGTATTCCCGTGACTGTGATATAAATATCTGCTGTCTGTTCAGGCATGAGAGACGTGTGTGTGTGTGTGTGTCCTGTAAAGACACTGCCTTTGAGTAAAGAGACAGCCCCAGAGGCGGTGACGGGCGAGGCGGAGGCACCCATTCTAGGTATTTTCCCATTAATTGGACCGATTTGTCAGCTATTTATGGTTCTGACAGTGGGTGGGGGGGTGGGGGGATTTAACTACGGACACGCTTGCTGGATTATTGCTTTTTGAGCCCTCGCCCGTTCTAGGCCCATGTCAGGTCTCTTGCCTCTCAAGACGATGCTAGACATAGTCATCAATGGCTGCAGAGCTCCCCATAACTAAGATGTGTACTCTTAATATAAGCTGCAAGGGCTACAGTATTCATATAATTGATATGTTACTGGGATGTTCTTGTTTACTGTTAGGCCTACTTGTAAGCACTTGTGATGTCTTTAAAGCTACAGTTTATGGACTGTCTGAACCAGGTGACAAACTGTAGCTCTAAATACCTCACAAGTGCTTACAAGTAGGCCTAAGAGTAAACAATAACTTCTTGTAGGCATACAGTACCAGTCAAAAGACACACCTAATCATTCAAGGGTTTTTCTTTATTTTTTCAAACTATTTTCTACATTGTAGAATAATAGTGAAGACATCAACACTATGAAATGACACATATGGAATCATGTAGTAACCAAAAAAGTCTTAAACAAATCTAAATATATTTGATATTTGATATTCTGCAAAGTAGCCACCCTTTGCCTTGATGACAGCTTTGCACACTCTTGACATTCTCTCAACCAGCTTCACCTGGATTGCTTTTCCAACAGTCTTGAAGGAGTTCCCACATATGCTGAGCACTTGTTGATTCTGAAAGGTCAGAGTCACCATGCCCCAAGTCAATGAACACGGCTTCCCTGTGGAGCATGCACTATCTGGGAACATGTTTCTCCTCCCGGCCAAGAGGGCAGAGCGCGGGGGGTTAACCCATGGGAGCGTCTCCAAAGACTGCCAGGCATCTTCACTATGCACTCAGTGCTGCCTTGTGCCCTCTTTGCCCCCCCAACTGTGCTTGTAACAAAGCAGAAGAAGAGAAAGGCTGTATATTCCACACTGTGCTGGTAAAGATATCACATTTTAAGATTTTTCCCTCGCAAGTCTGATTTCTCCAGTAAGAAGACGGGGACTATTTTATGGAGTCTGCTGCATCCAGACTCCTTCAGCCCATTTCTGTTTAAATTCCTCAATGTATTTGCTTTCCTTGGCATCCTGCATTCTGCTCATAGTTCTGAGGAGGCCAAAACGCATGCGGTCACTGCCAGAATGGCTCTGTTCCAGGGCAGAGGCCAGCAGAAGACCACAAGCACCATGTCGTCCTGGCCTGTGGTTGAAATAGGCACATTCACGAGTCACCCTATCTCTAATCCATCTGCCCCCTAAAGCCATGCAGGTCACTGTGGTGCCACACCAAGTCTGATTGAGAAGGCAGGTGTGTTTTGGCAAGCTAAAGAATTGGACGCTTTTGTTGCCTGTCACTCATTAGGGAAATCGATGACTTATGTGCGAAGAGTTTGCGCGAGACGCTACACAAACTCGCTCTTAATGAAAACAAGGAGCAGGGGAAAGACACCACAAATGTTGTAAAAGGCAGGTCTGTCTGGAGACACCTTGTAAAAATATAAAGTAAGAATACCGGTATTGAGTTTTCTGAGCCAAGATGGGAACTGCCTTGTTGAAACGTGTTCTCTGTTGGGTGGACTGGCCTTCCTAAATAGGAGGGGTTCTGAACAGATTAATTAGCCATTGCCAAAGATTTCCCGTATGTCCCTGCTTTAGTTTAAAAAAATATTAACTGCGAAAACTTAATCTTGTGAAACCTGGACAAAATGTGGTCAGGGCTAATTGTGCAACGCTGGCTTAGAATCTCCAACCAAGTAGTTTAATTTCACTGAAATCAGTTAAATGACTGGGCTACTCTTGGAACTCTTAATTCATATTCATGTATGTACCCATAATCTCTCATACAACAATATAGCCTTGTTTCACCAAGCTTTGGTATAGAATAGTACACTGTTCTCATGTCCCTCAACCTCATGAATCTGACCAATTACCTGTCTTGTACGACTAGACAGCAGGTTCTTTGTGAGTACACTTGTGTTTTAGCGTTAGAGTGTATGACAGCTGGCAGATAGGTAACGGGGTGGTGAAGAGATTAACCCATGAAATCCAAGTGGCTACCATGGGTGTTGACCAATTAGATAGATAGTCACATTTCTCAAGCCTTAAAAAAATGTTATGGTGCCAACTGCCACTCCTCTGGTTTTTTTCTTCTTCCGACACTGGGTTTATGAAGTGTAGATGTAGGAATTATTTCATTTGCACTGAACAAAAATATAAATGCAACATGTAAAGTGTTGGTCCCATGTTTCATGAGCTGAAATAAAAAAAATCCCAGAAATGTTCCATATGCACAAAAAGCTTATTTCGCTCTAAGTTTGTGTTCAAATGTGTTATGTCCATGCTAGTGAGCATTTTTCCTTTGCCAAGATATTCCATCCATCTGACAGGTGTGGCCTATGACGAAGCTGATTAAACAGCATTGTCATTACATAAGTGCACCTTGTGCTGGGGGCAATAAAAGGTCACTCTAAAATGTGCAGTTTTGTCAAACAACACAATGCCACAGATGTTTCATGTTTTGAGGGAGCGTGCAATTGGTATGCTGACTGCAGGAATGTCCACCAGAGCTGTTGCCAGATAATTTAAGGTTAATTTATCTACCATAAACCACCAACATAATTTTAGAGAATTTGGCAGTACGTCCAACTGGCATCATCACAACTGCAGATGGCGTTGTGTGGGCGAGTGGTTTGCTGATGTCAACGTTATGAACAGAGTGCCCCATGGTGGAAGTGGGGTCATGGTATGGGCAGGCATAAGCTAATAATTTCATCGATGTCAATTTGAATGCACAGAGATACCATGACAAGATACTTGGGCCCATTGTCATGCCATTCATCCACCACCATAACCTCATGTTTCAGCATGATAATGCACGGCCCCATGTTGCAAGGATCTGTACACAATTCCTGGAAGCGGCAAATGTCCCAGTGCTTCCTTGGCCTGCATACTCACAAGACATGTCACCAATTGAGCATGTTTGGGATGCTCTGGATCAACGTGTATGACAGCATGTTCCAGTTCCCGCCAATATCCAGCAACTTCGCACAGCCATTGAAGAGGAGTGGGACAATATTCCACAGGCCACAATCAACAGCCTGATCAACTCTATGCAAAGGAGGTGTGTCGCGCTGCATGAGGCAAATAGTGGTCAGTCACAAAAGATACTGATTGGTTTTCTGACCAACAGATGCATATCTGTATTTCCAGTCATGTGAAATCCATAGATTATGGCCTAATGACTTTGTTTCAATTGACTGATTTCCTTATAGGAACTCTAACTCAGTCAAATCTTTGAAATGGTTGCATGTTGCGTTTATATTTTTGATCAGTATAAATTAAGCATTTCATGTAACATTGCATTTGGACATTATAAAAATAAAGAATCCTCACTTATGTATGGATTATGTGTGTCATATTTCTTAACTCAACCACAATCATATAGGCAAACATACCAATTGTAACACTTCACCATAAGAATGATAGCAGTAATCACGAAACCCTGACAAACTTTTACAGATGCGCAATTGAGACCATCCTGTCGGGCTGTATCACAGGTTATCACAGGTATGGTAACTGCACTGCCCTCATCCGCAAGGCTCTCCAGAGGGTGGTGCGGTCTGCACAACGCATCACCGGGGTAAAACTACCTGCCCCCCATGACACCTACAGCACCCGATGTCACAGGAAGGCCAAAAAGATCATCAAGGGCAACAACCACCGAGCCACTGCCTGTTCACACCGCTATCATCCAGAAGACAAGGTCAGTACAGGTGCATCAAAGCTGGGACGGAGAGATTGAAAAACAGCTTCTATCTCAAGGCCATCAGACTGTTTAACAGCGATCACTTACTCAGAGGCTGCTGCCCACATTGAGACCCAATCACTGGACACTTTAATAAATGGATCACTAGTCACTTTAAACAATGCCATTTTAAATAAAGCCACTTTAATAACGTTTACATATCTTACATTACTCATATCACATGTATATACTGTATTTTATACCATCTATTGCACCTTGCCTTTGCCGCTCGGCCATCGCTCATACATATATTTATTTATATGTACATATTCTCATTCACCCCTTTAGATGTGTGTGTATTAGGTAGTTGCTGGGGAATTGTTAGATATTACTGCACTGTTGGAACAAGAAGCACAAGCATTTCGCGACACTTGCATTAACATCTGCTAACCATGTGTATGTGACCAATAAAATTGGATTTGATTTTGACTATACCACATCGATATTTCTGTATGTCTTAGAACAGGATATTTTACTGCTCCAAAACTGAAAAATATACCCATAATATTAAAGTATGTAAATCGGAGCATTGAGTGAGCGGGCCAACATTACTGTAGAAAATGATTAGGTTTTGTAATTGGATAAGTATGGATCAGAGATGAATACATAGTGTCTGGCTCTAGCATCACATCAAACATTTATTTTGCGTTCTCTGCATATATAACCCAAGCATATCTTAAACTACGTAATCATTATCTGCCTCTGACTAGCATGGTAGATTAGTCCTCTGAAACACACACACACTCCCTTTGTGTCAGTGCAGCAGCCTGTTAGTTTAAATAAGTTAGCTAATGGTGAAGTTCGTGGAAAAGCTCTTCCCCATCCTGATGCCTGCAATTGTATCATTGACTGATTGCCCTTGTAGCTGCGGTTTCCCTTTATTTTCTACTCATTCATCGACCGCAAAGAATAGCACCTTTCATGGATGGCTGAAGGAGATTTGCGGAGGACGTTGAAAGCGCTGCTTAAACAACTCTCAGCCAAAACAAAAACAGCCGCCAAAAAGAATCCCATTTTGGGGGAAAAAACAAGAAGCGAGTGAGTGGGGAACATGACCCCGTAGTCTGTGGGAACGTGACAAGTGGGCCTGCTTCCTTCCCTAAGGGCCTTCTGGAACCGGGCAGTTTTTGGGGAGTCTCGCTCTGGCACTCAGAGTGCACTCTCCTATGCAAGCCTACTTAGCATGACAATGGAGCTGGGGGATGGGCTCTGGGAAGCAGGTGCCGCTTTCGTCACCCCTCCGACCCACAGTTTGGCAAAGAAGGGAATCAATATGGGTTAGCCTAATAGAGGTACCCGGCCTCGTTTAGGCCTAGGCCCGGAGATAGAGGGAAAGGTTTCACAGGGGCGCAACTTTCACTGGGGACATGTCACCCCCACATTCTGAAACAGAATTTTTGACCCCACCAGTTTTGCCATTGGAATGTGATACAAAATGAGGCAACGGTATGCTTCAGGACCATGCGGTCGCATCCGAGCATCGTGTAGGCTGTTTGGAGTGTTTATCCAACTGGATTAAAAGGCCCGAATTATCTTTTATTGTGGCGGGCTCGTCGAAATTTAAATTAATAATCTGTAAAAAAATATATATATATATACACTGCTCAAAAAAATAAATGGAACACTAAAATAACACATCCTAGATCTGAATGAATGAAATATTCTTATTAAATACTTATTTCTTTACATAGTTGAAGGTGCTGACAACAAAATCACACAAAAATTATCAATTGAAATCAAATTTATCAACCCATGGAGGTCTGGATTTGGAGTCACACTCAAAATTAAAGTGGAAAACCACACTACAGGCTGATCCAACTTTGATGTAATGTCCTTAAAACAAGTCAAAATGAGGCTCCGTAGTGTGTGTGGCCTCCACATGCCTGTATGACCTCCCTACAACACCTGGGCATGCTCCTGGTGAGGCGGCGGATGGTCTCCTGAGGGATCTCCTCCCAGACCTGGACTAAAGCATCCGCCAACTCCTGGACAGTCTGTGGTGCAACGTGGCGTTGGTGGATGGAGCGAGACATGTCCCAGATGTGCTCAATTGGATTCAGGTCTGGGGAACGGGCGGGCCAGTCCATAGCATCAATGCCTTCCTCTTGCAGGAACTGCTGACACACTCCAGCCACATGAGGTCTAGCATTGTCTTGCATTAGGAGGAACCCAGGGCCAACCGCACCAGCATATGGTCTCACAAGGGGTCTGAGGATCTCATCTCGGTACCTAATGGCAGTCAGGCTACCTCTGGCGAGCACATGGAGGGCTGTGCGGCCCCCCAAAGAAATGCCACCCCACACCATGACTGACCCACCGCCAAACCGGTCATGCTGGAGGATGTTGCAGGCAGCAGAACGTTCTCCACGGCGTCTCCAGACTGTCACGTCTGTCACATGTGCTCAGTGTTAACCTGCTTTCATATGTGAAGAGCACAGGGCGCCAGTGGCGAATTTGCCAATCTTGGTGTTCTCTGGCAAATGCCAAGCGTCCTGCACGGTGTTGGGCTGTAAGCACAACCCCCACCTGTGGACGTCGGGCCCTCATACCACCCTCATGGAGTCTGTTTCTGACCGTTTGGGCAGACACATGCACATTTGTGGCCTGCTGGAGGTCATTTTGCAGGGCTCTGGCAGTGCTCCTCCTGCTCCTCCTTGCACAAAGGCGGAGGTAGCGGTCCTGCTACTGGGCTTTTGCCCTCCTTCGGCCTCCTCTGCGTCTCCTGATGTACTGGCCTGTCTCTTGTTAGCGCCTCCATGCTCTGGACACTACACTGACAGACACAGCAAACCTTCTTGCCACATCTCGCATTGATGTGGCACAGAAGTGTGATTGACTTGGAGTTACATTGTGTTGTTTAAGTGTTCCCTTTATTTTTTTGAGCAGTGTATAAATGACACGCCCAGGGCCCATGGGCCTGTTTTTGTATCAGTCAGAATAGAAAGGTGGTGCCGAAAAGTTAGAGACAAAAACAAGGGCTCTTGAGGCCTACGTTACTAAATGTGTGAAATTGATCAACTTATTTGTTAAAAATTATGGTTCTGCTGGTCCAAGTGCTATGTCTGCATCTGGGAAATGATAGATCAGCTGCTGATCTGAAAACAGAGAAAGACACTCATGCACACTGACACAGATCATATAGCCTACTGCTGCCAGTTAGGCCTTATATTTGGCTGTATAGTAGGCTAATTAGGGAAGGGGGGGATTCAGGGGAACATTGGGACACTAGGCTACTTGCAATGTAGCCTAACAAGTCGTTAGATTAGCTTTTCTAACACATATACAGTGCATTTGGAAAGTTTTCAGACCCCTTTACTTTTTCCTTATTCTAAAATGGATGGCAGGATGAGTTAATACTAAGGTAGCCTAGTGGTTAGAGTGTTGGGCCAGTAACCAAAAGGTTGTTAGATCGAATCCCCAAGCTGACAAGATGAAAAAATTGTCGTTTTGCCCCTGAACAAGGCAGTTAACCCACTGTTCCTTGGCCGTCATTGTAAATAATAATTTGTTCTTAACTGGCTTGCCTGGTCAAAAAAAAAAGTTTAATCCCTCATCAATCTACACACACTACCCCATATTGACAAAGTGAAAACAGGTTAAACAAATACATTAATTAATAGCTATTTACATAAGTATTCAGACCCTTTACTATGAGACTCAAAATTGAGCTCAGGTGCATCCTGTTTCCATTGATTATCCTTGAGATGTTTCTACAACTTGATTGGAGTCCACATATGGTAAATTCAATTGATTGGACATGATTTGGAAAGGTACACATCTGTTTACATAAGGTCCCATAATTGACAGTACATGTCAGAGCAAAAACCAAGCTATGAGGTCGAAGGAATTCCCCGCAGTGCTCCGAGACAGGAATGTGTTGAGGCACAGATCTGGGGAAGAGTACCAAAACAATTCTGCATCATTGAAGGTCCACAAGAAGATAGTGGCCTCCATCATTCCAGACAGAAGCCACACCTCAGTAAAAGGCACATGGCAACCCACTTGGAGTTTGCCTAAAGGACTCTCAGACCATGAGAAACAAGATTCTCTGGTCTGATGAAACAAAGATTAAACTATTTGGCCTGAATGCCAAGCGTCACGTCTGGAGGAAATCTGGCACCATCCCTACGGTGAAGCATGGTGGTGGCAGCATCATGCTGTGGGGAGGATTTTCAGAGGCAGGGACTGGGAGACTAGTCAGGAAGGAGGAAAAGATGAACGGAGCAAAGTACAGAGAGATCCTCGATGAAAACCTGCTCCAGAGTCCTCAGGACCTCAGACTGGGCAAAGGTTCACCTTCCAACAGGGCAACGACCCTAAGCACACAGCCAAGACAACGGAGAAGTGGCTTTGGGACAAGTCTCTGAAGGTCCTTGAGTGGCACAGCCAGAGCCCAGACATGAACCCCATCGAACATCTCTGCAGAGACCTGAAAATAGCGGTGCAGCGACGCTCCCCATCCAGCCTGACAGAGCTTTTGAGGATCTGCAAAGGAGAATGGGAGAAACTTGTGTGCCAAGCTTGTAATGTCAAACCCAAGAAGCCTCGAGGCTGTTATCGCTGCCAAAGGTGCTTCAACAAAGTACTGAGTAAAGGGTCTGAATACTTATGTAAATATGATTATTTTTTGCTAACATTTCTAAAAAACTATTTTTGCTTTGTCGTTATAAGGTATTGTGTGTAGATTTAATACATTTAAAAATAAGGCTGTAACGTAACAAAATATGGAAAAAGTCAAGCGGTCTGAATACTTATTGTGAAAAACTGAGTTTAAATGTATTTGGCTAAGGTGTATGTAAACTTACGACTTCAACTGTATGTATAAGCCAATGGTCATCTATAAGGCATTTATTCAGTGATTTTCTTCTTTGTCTAATATATATATATATATATATATATGTATGTATGTGTGTTCTTTCATTCACCACTAGGATGGGTAACAGCGCATGCGTGAGGTGATGTGGGCTGGTGTGGCTAAAATGCCAGGGACTAATTTTTATCCCAGTCTGCCCTTGCTGTAAGCCTCAGGGAGGAAAAGACATGAGGGAGTTCTGACTGACAACAACATTTGATTATATTTCAAGAAACAAAAAACACCATGGATTGTTCTCCATCCACCCTGATTCAGAATATACAATTTTCACTGTCATGGCATGCTTGGTACAATAGCTATTGAGCCGAAAGGAACTAATATCCGTCCGAATATCCAATATAACACTAATTTTACATGGTGTGTAACTCAATTACTGAGCAGTGACAGTATTATGGAAGGCCTGATAGGCTATTGTTCCCATCTAGTGGTCACTATCCACACAGCATCTATCCATGGTGCATTGCAGACAGGCTGTATCACATCCGGCCATGTTTGGGAGTCACATAGGGCGGCGCACAATTGGCCCAGCATCATCCGTGTTTGGCCGGGGTAGGCCGTCATTGTAAAAATAATTTGTTCTTAAATGACTTGCCTAGTTAAATAAAGGTCAAATAAATAAATATAAGTAGAAGACCGAGAAGAGTCTGGCTTCCACTAGTCATTCCTTAATGCCTTTAGTTAACCTAACTTTAGCATAAGAGCTCTTTTGTATGAATATGTAAACATTTTGTGCTTTATTGCCATCTCATATCTTACTTTCTCAAATGAAATGTGCAGCGGTCTAAGGCACTGCATCTTAGTGCAAGAGGCATCACTACAGTCCCTGGTTCGATTCCAGGCTGTATCACATCCCTCTGTGGTTGTAAGTCCCATAGGGCGGCGCACAATTGGGCAAGTGTCGTCCGGGTTTGGCCCGAGTTAGGCCGTCATTGTAAATAATAATTTGTTCTTAAGTTAACTGACTTGCTTAGTTAAATAAAGGTTCAATTTTTTAAAAATCTAATACTATGTGACTTGACAAACAAAAGTGTGGATTGTTCTCCATCCTCCCCTGATTCAAAATATATCATCTTCACAGTCATGGTTGGCATGCTTGGTTTAATAGCTATTGACTAGAGAACAGAATATCCAGTATAAATACATTTTACCTCTGTAAGAAAAATACATTTGAGAATGAGTTAAGGCGGGGCGAAGCAAGTTCGTCATCCAACTCCCGCCCCTTTATTGAAGAGGCAGAGAGCAGAGCACAGAGAATGTTAATGCACTCAAGCGATGGAGGGAGAAGAAGACAGACAGAGCTGGACGGCTTGAGTATTTTTAAACGACCCAGTATCCCCGCGTGTGGTGCACTGGTGTGGTTACAAACAGGAGCCTACTAAAATGTGATTTTGAACAGCATATCAACTTAAAATAATTTCGGAAAATAAGGACTTTATTACGGTTCAACGCAACTGCCTGGCTTGAGATTTTAATATGCGTGATATCGATGATATAGAGACTAATTGTTTACCATTCGAACGTTCACAGCATGTTGCCGTCACTTTGCTAAACATGTGAAGCGTATCGTGCTTTAACATATCCGACTGGATTTGGAACTAATTCAGATACTGTTTTCAGGGAAAACAAGACGTTTTGCGAAGGTGTGCAATTTTGACCATAGGAGAGCCATATGGTCGGGTATTAAATGAACTCACCTTGGAACTAACATATGCTTCATCAGAATTGACAGTGGGGAAATGGACACATTTTGGGCACCATCTCATCAGTCTGGAATTGTTACAATCACTGTTCCTTTCTATTTTACTTTTCTATTCTAAAACAATAAGTAGTTTGTGATATATTAACTTTCCTGATATCAACATGTATATTTTTCATTTGAGGATTGCCATTTTACTCTGGTGCCAACTTGTTATTGCTGCATCCAGTTTGGATATCGGAGCATATGATATAGAGAGGGGCAGACCTGCTAAATGTGAACCCATCACCATTCCCATGTGCCAGGGCATTGGCTACAATATGACAAGAATGCCCAACTTCATGAAATACGAAAGCCAAGCAGAGGCCAGCATCAAACTGAATGAGTTTGCCCCTCTAGTGGAATACGGCTGTGACGTGCACCTGCGCTTTTTCCTCTGCTCCCTCTACGTCCCCATGTGCACTGACAAAGTGTCCACCACCATCCCTGCCTGCCGACCAATGTGTGAGCAGGCCAGGCAGAAGTGCTCTCCCATCATGGAGAAATTCAGCTTCGGCTGGCCTGACTCACTGGACTGCTCCAAGCTGCCCACTAAAAACAACCCCAACTCGCTGTGCATGGAGGCGCCTGAGAATGACACCAAGCAGGAGACCAAGAAGGGGGAGGGCATGCTACCGGTGCCCCCCAGACCCAGGCAGCCCGGCCCGGGTACCAGCGGGCGCTCGGGCAACAGCCTGGGCTCCTGCGAGAACCCAGAGAAGTTCCAGTATGTGGAGAAGAGCCAGTCGTGTGCCCCGCGCTGCTCCTCGGTGGTGGACGTGTTCTGGTCGCGGCAGGACAAGGACTTTGCCTTCATCTGGATGGCGGTGTGGTCCACACTCTGCTTCATCTCCACCGCCTTCACTGTCCTCACCTTCCTGCTGGACCCGCAGCGCTTTCAGTACCCGGAGCGGCCCATCATCTTCCTCTCCATGTGTTACAACGTCTACTCGGTGGCCTTCGTCATCCGCTCGGTGGCCGGGGCCGAGAACATAGCCTGCGACCGTGAGAATGGCGAGCTCTACATCATCCAGGAGGGGCTGGAGTCTACGGGCTGCACCATCGTCTTCCTCATCCTCTACTACTTTGGTATGGCTTCATCTATCTGGTGGGTCATCCTCACACTCACCTGGTTCCTGGCCGCTGGCAAGAAGTGGGGCCACGAGGCCATCGAGGCCCACAGCAGCTATTTCCACATGGCCGCCTGGGGCATCCCAGCCATGAAGACCATCGTCATCCTAACTATGAGGAAGGTGGCAGGGGACGAGCTGACGGGGCTGTGTTATGTGGGCAGCATGGACGTTAATGCACTGACCGGCTTCGTGCTCATCCCTCTGTCCTGCTACCTGGTCATTGGCACCTCTTTCATCCTCACGGGCTTCGTGGCGCTCTTCCACATCCGGAAGATAATGAAGACGGGCGGCACCAACACAGAGAAGCTGGAGAAACTCATGGTGAAGATCGGTGTGTTCTCCATCCTGTACACGGTGCCCGCCACCTGCGTCATCATCTGCTACTTCTACGAGAGGCTCAACATGGGGTACTGGAAGTTCCAGGCGCTGGAGAACAAGTGTGTGTCGTTCCCCGGGCGCCGGCATGAGGACTGCTCCCTGGAGGAGTCGGTGCCCACTGTGGCAGTGTTCATGCTGAAGATCTTCATGTCTCTGGTGGTGGGCATCACCAGCGGTGTGTGGGTTTGGAGTTCCAAGACCCTGCAGACCTGGCAGGGCCTGTGCAACAGGAAGCTGTCGGTGCGGACTAGCAGGAAGCCTTGTAGCAGCGTCAGCTGCAGCACCTCCCACTGTCACTACAAGTCCCCAGCCGTGGTGCTCCACATGGCCAAAACAGACTCTTACCTAGAGAGCCCCACACACGTCTAACATTTCAAGTGACACTTCTCACAGTGTCTTGCATTGACAATACCAAAGGATGCTATTTTGTTATATGATCATTTGAAAAGCTCAGGTTGGTTTGCATCTAATGCTCGATTAGTAGCAATACCTGAACGTAACAGTGGTTGTGCTTTCGTTTTGGTAACAGATGATCCACATTGCTTTCAGTTAAACCACACAGTTCGGTGCACATGCAGAATCAGATATGCTTCCAAAGGAAACATTTCTTGTATTGTATGCCATAGAGTTAGTTGGCTGTTTCTGGTTAACCAACTGAACATGAATGCAAAATAGAACTTGCATGGATGTATCAACATTTGGTTTAGTGTTCTCTCCCTGTAAATGTATTTATTGTGTTGTGTATTTAATTGCAAGTTCTTCATGGTGTTTCCTAAGGTTTTGTATATTGTATATAAAAGCACATGTACTAAAGAGTTATGAGTTATGAATATAGGGCCTGTTGAGATGTATAAGTGCCTTTGCAAATGCATATTTTTCAAAACAATGGACATTAATAAAACATATTTATATATTTTCACTGATGACTTTACTCTATTGATTACTTTACAATACATGTCAAATTAAGTGTAGTGGTTATTAACATAAGCAAAGCAAATACATCTGAACTATTTTTTGGTTTAAGAAAATATTCATTTGTGTCTGAAACATTTTGCTACAGCGCCTCTTCAAATTGACAGTCGTCATTAACTTGATGCAAGAATATATTGTATAAATTAAATGGACATCATTAGTATCGGCGACATTTTTAAAAGTATTCATTTTGGTTTCTTATTCATTAGACTGATTACCTTGTGGACCCACCTACAGTATAAAGCTCTCACTGGCAAATCTAGTCATATTTTCCCAAGTGACATCAGCTGTTTGTATATGCCCTTTCACGTATAACTCTGTCCTCGCATTGCATCAGTGTTCTGTCACATTTGAGGAATTCAAACTGCTTGAGTAAACTGCAAACAAAAAGCTGCTTGTTCCACGCAGTTGAGCCTCGCGCCAACTTTCTGGTTGGTTGACAAAAGTGTTAATATTTTTCTAAACTGCAGCCTTAGTTGAGGTGGAAAACGGTCAGGGCCTCCAGGCCTCTCTGACTGCCCATGTTTGTGAAGCTATGCTGAACTTTCTGTTTTCCATTGAAACATCAGCTCCAGCAATAATAACTTACATGGGGTGACAGCATTCCATGGTGAGAGAAAGAGACAGAGTTTTAATAATAAGTCATGACACTGCCTTTAAGAAAAAAATGTATCTGTGTTTCCCAAATATAACACAGGCAATCAAAATGTCAGGCTTTTCATAAGTTCAGTCTCTCCAAAGCTAAAGCCTACATGACTTTATCCCATTTGAATAGGTCTATCATATTTTTGCTACTGTGTTGTAGACCTATGTTATACCATTTCATATTAGACCTTTGACAATGCTGAGATTTTGGGCCGGTCCTGCCCACCAGCCTATGCTTCACTTTTTATATCCTCTCTTCCAAGTTGCTGGTGCCTGCATCCTGCCTGTGCAGACATTGTCCATAGCTTGGCAGCACATCTCCCCCTGGAGCTGAAACCACTGTTACATTTCTCCATAAAAAGCTCTGTTTGTCTTGGAGCTGCGCGCTGGGACCCCACTGTGGTGCGTAAACCACATGTACCAGTCACAATAAAGCACAATTAATGCGCGCCAGCTTTCAAGTTTATACATGGGCGACATGCATAAACACTTGGTTCTCATAACAATAACAGTCTGCTCTGTATCAGCCATTGCAACTGATAAATACCCTTGCTAAAGCCCCCTGGTCCTGGTAAGATGGTAAACTGGTTTTTAAGTATTTTATTTTATTTGAAATAAAAGGGGAAAGCAAAAGATCTGAATTATGTAAAAATTCATGTGATTCAAATTCACTGCAAATTGACAAAAAGAATGAACAATGACATTGTAATTCACATACTCTATGTGGAGTCTTTCAAATGTTCAATAAGTCATTTGAGAAATGGCATTTGGTAATGTTTAAACCACCTCCCCAGACATAAAGTCAAATTCTCAGACCATGAATGTGGAATGGCTCTTTCCGAGGATTTGTCAAGTCAAATGTGGGTGGTTCTTAACAGCAGTCTTTATTCAACCAATCAAAAATACTGAAATGTGCCACATTCACTACGTTTTAGGCATATCTTAGCCAAATCATTCACAAAGCCAGAAACCCTTTGGGAGACACCACTGTAATAGAGATTCCTAATGGCATTGTAGGAGAGCGGACAATATAGAGTATCTGTGTAATTGTGTGCACTCTGAAAGGAAAAGGCTATGTTAGCTCATACATTTGATTAAAGGAGATAATTAAAGCTTCTCCCCCCTCTTAAAAAAACCCACCAGAAGAATAGAGAAAGGGAGGTAAAAAGAGCTCCTCATTACCCCTCACCCCCAAGCAGTATCCCTTTCCTATGCTGGTTTTGATGTGGAAATGAGTCTATTGAAAAGCAGCAGCCCCTCCCGAAAGGGTCCCCCCCCCAAAATGTGTCCCCCTGAGCCTTCTGTGCCACTGGCTTGGCCATGTCCCACCTGCTGAGCTGAGCACCCCTTGTGTTACTTGTATATGCCAACACACAATGCACCAAGACTCAGGTTTTTGAAGTATGCTGTAACATTGAACATCTCTTTAAACTTAGATTAGGTGAGTGGTGTAGTGAAGCATAGACTATAGTTCCTCTACGGAGTGATTACTCAATCATTGTAACCCACCTTTCAAACAAAACAGTTACCACCTTCATCATTCATTTTGTTAGTGTATTAAGATCGTTGCTGTGGCTTCGACATTCTGATTTCCTATGCCACCCCTTATTGTTACAAGATATCACATTCGGGATAGTCTCACGTTGCCATACGTCCAAAATCACATCATTGTCATGCCTTAGGGAAGCTTGATTCTCGTCGAGGCTCCATTCAGGCCAACAACTGTCTGTCTTTTATACTCTAATGCCACAGAGTATTTGATGTCAGACTTCTGCGTTTATTTCACTGGGGTATCTAATCCTCATTTACACTGACCAACAAAATAAACGCAACATGTAAAGTGTTGGTCCCATGTTTCATGAGCTGAAATTAAAGATCCCAGAAATTATCCATACGCACAAAAAGCTTATTTCTCTCAAATTTTGTGCACAAATTTGTTTACATCCCTGATAGTAAGCATTTTTCCTTTGCCAAGATAATCCATCCACCTGACAGGTGTGGCTGATTATCCAGCATGATCATTTTCAGAAGATATCCTCCTCGCAATCTCCAAAATACAACAGTCAAAGAACAACTTTGTTTGGACGTCGTAAAGGACCATTGGCCGAAACTGAAGGGTTATAGCTCGCTAACGACCTCCTTTTTCACGTGAAAAAAAAACGGTGGACAGAGACTTGATAGCTACATTAGCTAGCTGGGGATTTTCTACAAGGAATCTGCCTCCCAAAAAAAGCTTCTCCCAAGTGGTTGTTCAACCTACTCCTGTGCCTGCTGCACTGCTGCTTGGATTCCACCTGGCGATCTGTTCATCGGCTGCCCTGGCCTGTCTCCCCCTGTCTGGTACAGGTACCCCCACCACACTCCCCCCTCTGTCCCGAGCTTTCGCTCGCCCCAGGACACATGCACTGTTGGGGCAGGTGACTCTGAACTTACAATGGCTAGCCCCAAGTCATTATATTTTTTTCTTGTGCATTATGCTATTTGCCTCATGACTACCCCATGCTTTGTTGACTATGAACATGCTTGTTTACCCGACCGTGGGACAGACTATATTTGTTCCCACACCAGACTATGTTTGTTCCCACACTCTGGACTCTGACTCTCTAATGGTTACACAGACTTTCCCATCCTATTCTAACCACCTCTTGCCGGCTTTGTATTCATGTTACCTGATGAAATTGCTGTACAATATGATGTTGTTGCCATTTGATGCACATTCAAATGTCATAAAAAATCAACACTCCAGAGCTCTCCCTGTCCTCTGCCCTGCCCTGATTGTATTACTGCTGATGATATCTGGACATGTGCCTGTACACCCTGGCCCATCTACTGTAGCTAGCCCCAATTCTGACTTGTACTCTGATATCTGCTTCACTGATTCCTGCTCTTGTAAAAGCCTGGGTTTTCTGCACGTTAACACTAGAAGCTTATTAAATTGAAAGTGTGGGTTAACAGCTCCAATCCAGATGTGTTGGTCATTACTGAGACGTGGTGAAGAAAGAGTGTTTTGAACACTGATGTTAACCTTACTGGTTATAACATGCTTAAACCACCTGACCAAGTCCTAAAGCAATGGGACTCCCTACATCTTTCTCAGATTATTACCAATCCCACAAGGTATGACTCCAAACACCCAGAAAAGGCTACTTTGCTTGATGTTATCCTAACAAATAATCCTGATATGTATCAGTCTGGTGTTTTCTGTAATGGCCTTAGTTATCACTGTGTTTGCAATGGCTGCTCAGTGAAGCGACCTGTACTAATTTGTCCTAGACACTTGCTAAAAACCTCTAATGAGCAATCCTTCCTTCATGACCTGGCCTCTGTAAATTGGTATAGAATCAGCTTGATCCCCTCTGTCAAAGACTCTTGGACCTCAATATTTTCAGTGGTATTGTTAACAAACACGCCCCATAAAGAAAATAAGAATTAAAAACAGGTTCAGCCCCTGGTTCGACCGTGATCTGGCAGAGTTACTCCACCTCAAGAATTCCATTTGGCGAAAGGCTTGGCACATGCATACTCAGGCTGACTGGCTCTCGTTCATGCAAATGAGAAATAAGTGCACTCAGGCTATCTGGAAGGCCAAAGTTAGTTACTTTAAGGAGCAGTTCTCTCTCTGTAGGTCTAACCCCAAGAAGTTCTGGAATATGGTTAAAGACCTGGAGAATAAACCCTCCTTCTCACAGCTGCCATGTCTCTTAATGTTGATGTGGTTGTTACTGACAAGGAGCACATGGCTGAGTTCTTTAATCACCACTTCATTAAGTCAGGATTCCTATTTGACTCCGCCATGCCTCCTTGCCCATCCAACATTTCCTCATCTCCCACCCCTTCTAATGCGACTAGCCCCGATGCTCCTCCCTCTTTTTCACCCTGACCCGCTACAAAGTTTCTCCCTGCGGGCAGTCAGTAAGTCCTAGGTGCTAAAGGAGCTCCTTAAACCTGGCCCCCAAAAATCTATCTGGGTCAGATGGTTTAGACCCTTGCAGCCCCTATCATTGCCAAGCCTATCTCTGACTTTTTTAACCTGTCTCTCCTCTCTGGGGAGGTTCCCATTGCTTGGAAGGCAGCCACGGTGCGTCCTTCATTTAAAGGGGGAGATCAAGCTGATCCTAACTGTTATAGGCCAATTTATAATTTGTCCTGTCAATCAAAAGTGTTGGAAAAACCTGTCAATATTCAACTGCATGGTTTTCTTAATGTCTATAGTATTCTCTCTGGTATGCAATCTGGTTTCCGCTCAGGTTATGTATGTGTCACTGCAACCTTAAAAGTCTGAAATGATGCCACCATTGCCCTTAATTCTAACCAATGTTGTGCTGCTATTTTTATTGACTTGGAGAAAGCGTTTGATACGGTAGACCATTCCATTCTTGTGGGCCGGCTAAGGAGTATTGATGTCTCTGAGGGGTCTTTGGCCTGGTTTGCTTTCTACCTTTCTCAAAGAGTACAGTGTATAGTCAGAACATCTGCTGTCTCAGCCACTGCCTGTCACTAAGGGAGACCCCAAGGCACCACACTCTCTGATCCTAGGCACCACACTCTTCTCAATTTACACCAACAACATAGCTCAGGCAATAGGAAGCGCTGTCATCCATTTATATGCAGATGATACGGTCTTGTACTCAGCTTGCCCCTCCCCGGATGTTGTGTTAAACGCTCTACAACAAAGCTTTCTTATTGTCCAACAAGCTTTCTCTGCCCTTAACCTTTATCTGAACACGTCCAAAACAAAGGTCATGTGGTTTGGTAAGAAGAATGCCTTTTTCCCCACCGGTGTGATTACTATATCTGAGAGTTTAGAGCTTGAGGTAGTCACCTCATACAAGTACTTGGGAGTATGGCTAGATGGTACACTGTCCTTCTCTCAGCACATATCAAAGCTGCAGGCTAAGGTTAAATCTAGACTTGGTTTCCTCTATCGTAATCGCTCCTCTTTCACTCCCAGCTGCCAAACCCTGATTCAGATGACATCCTACGCATGCTAGATTACGGAGTTGTAATTTATAGATCGGCAGGTAATGGTGCTCTTAAGCGGCTAGATGTTCTTTACCATTTGGCCATCAGATTTGCCACCAATGCTCCTTATAGGACACATCACTGCACTCTATACTCCTCTGTAAACTGGTCATCTCTGTATACCTGTCGCAAGACCCACTGGTTGATGCTTATTTATAAAATCCTCTTAGGGCTCACTCCCCCTTATCTGAGATACCTACTGCAGCCCTGATCCTGGACAACAAACACAATTGCATTTTATCAATGGCAATTTGAATGCACAAAGATACCGTGATGAGATCCTGAGGCCCATTGTCCTGCCATTCATCCTCCAACATCGCCTCATGTTTCAGCATGATAATGCACGGCCTCAAGTCGCAAGGATCTGTAAATAATTCCTGGAAGCTGAAAATGTCCCAGTTTTCCCATGGCCTGCATATTCACCAGACATATCACCAATTGAGCATGTTTGGGATGCTCTGGATCGACGTGTACGACAGCATGTTCCAGTTCCTGCCAATATCCAGCAACTTCGCATAGACATTGAAGAGGAGTGGGACAACATTCCACAGGCCACAATAAACAGCCTGATCAACTCCATGCGAAGGTGTGTCGCGCTGCATGAGGCAAATGGTGGTCACACTAGATACTGACTGGTTTTCTGATCCACGCCAAACCTTTTTTCAAGGTATCTGTGACCAACAGATGCATATCTATATTCTCAGTCATGTGAAATCCATAGATTAGGGTCTAATGAATGTATTTCAATTGACTGATTTTCTTATATGAACTGTCACTCAGTAAAATCTTTGAAACTGTTGCATGTTGCCTTCATATTTTTGTTCAGTGTACATTTTGACTTTGTTTTATTTTTACCTGCTGTTTGAAGTGTTTTGTCTCCAGCAGAAGGTGGATCAGATTGACATTGATTGTATCACATACACCCACACACTCACACTACAGGTGGAGTCATTGGACCTGTACATGTACAGTTGATTTTCCCATGATTTTCCCATGATGTCAAGCAAAGAGGCACTGAGTTGGAAGGTAGGCCTTGAAATACATCAACAGGTACATCTCCAATTGACTCAAATTATGTCAATTAGCCTATCAGAAGCTTCTAAAGCCATGACATAATTTTCTGGAATTTTCCAAGCTGTTTAAAAGGCACAGTCAACTTAGTGTATGTAAACTTCTGACCCACTGGAATTGTGATACAGTGAATTATAAGTGAAACAATCTGTCTGTAAACAATTGGTGGAAAATCATTCTCTCTACTATTATTCTGACATTTCACATTCTTAAAATAAAGTGGTGATCCTAACTGACCTAAGACAGGGAATTTTTTACTTGGATTAAATGTCAGGAATTGTGAGAAACTTAGTTTAAATGTATTTGGCTAAGGTGTTTGTAAACTACCGACTTCAACTGTATTGGTAGATGGATTAAAAACATTGAACATCCCTTTGAGCACGGTAAAGTTATTAATTACAATTGGAGGTATATCAAAACACCCAGTCACTACAAAGATACAGGCATCCTTTCTAACTCAGTTGCTGGAAAGGAAGGAAACCGCTCAGGGATTTCACCATGACGCCAATGGTGACTTTAAAACAGTTACAGAGTTTAATGGCTGTGATAGGAGAAAACAGAGGATGATCAGCAACATTGAAGTTACTCCAATATACTCATCTAATTAACTGAGTTAAAATAAGGAAGACTGTACAGAATCAAAATATTCCAAAACATGCATCCAGTTTGCAACAAGGCACTAAAGTAATACTGCAAAAAATGTGGCTAAGCATTTTACTTTTTGCCCTGAATACACAGTGTTATGCTTGGGGCAAATCTGTATATATCCTCGTTAATGTACATTTCTTGTGTTAATTTTAGATTATAATTTGTATTTATTTGTTAAATGTAGTTTATTTAGTAAATATTTTCTTCACTCTATTTCTTGAACTGCCTTGTTGGTAAATGGCTTGTAAGTAAGCATTTCACAGTAAGGCCTACACCTGTTGTGTTCGCCGCATGTGTCAAATAAAATTGGATTTGATATCAATGTCTGCTTTTATGTATGGAGTTTTCTCTTCCTGTAGTGTATCATTATCACTTTCTATGTTTAGCCTTTGAAATAGGCGACCCTGTGAGCAAACACTGTTGTCCTTCAACAGCCCTAGAT
Source organism: Oncorhynchus kisutch (assembly GCF_002021735.2). Taxonomy (NCBI): domain Eukaryota; kingdom Metazoa; phylum Chordata; class Actinopteri; order Salmoniformes; family Salmonidae; genus Oncorhynchus; species Oncorhynchus kisutch. The sequence continues at coordinate 39,792,545 of NC_034179.2, read as the reverse complement.
AACACCCTCGTATCCATTTTTCTGTTTGTCCTCCCTGAAGTCGGACCAAATAAAACAAACAGAATTTATTCAGGCTAACCAAGGAGCACACATACAGTATTTAAGGAATCAACCAACTGAAACGTATTTGGAATAAAGACTGAATTCTCACTGAGTTTGTTTTGGGTCGGCCCCAAACAGTCTTTTTTGACTCACTTGCATTGCTGAGTTGGCCTAAGTATTAATAGACAGTTATTGTATTCGTGCCCCTCTTTGCATTCTCCCCTCTTGGTGTGCAAAATGACATTCTCATTGTAAGATATGTTTTAGATTTAGGGAGAGTTGGATTTCACCAACTAGTTGTGCAATGTATAGTACAGGTAGTATACTGTACTATAGTACAGGGCTATGTACAATGGACACTGTGTAGGCATAGACCTAATGAGTGGACTGATCACTGACATGAAGTGATCAGTTGAGAGTCTGTTAGACAAGAAAGCCTGCTGCCACTGACCCTCCAAGTCTAGGAATGATGGCTGTAGATCCATTAGATACCATACAAGTTAGTTCTGTACCTGTTGAGTGACGTAGGAGGATGTCATATATAATTGCCATAGAGTTCAGATATATCCAAGGTTGTGTCCAGTGGGCTTGCTCCTCTTAGAAAGGTAATTTGTGCTTGTGGCAGCTGCCACTGGGATGTTGTTTGTGCAAATTAAGACCAATTTCAGATCATGTAGGGGCCGAGACAAACATTGGGCTGCGCTGATAAGTTGACAGTGGTTGAGAGGCATGTATAATTTAGGCAACCCTCAAAACCCAGAGACATCGGCTGCCCTTAAGAAAGGGCCATTGCTCTTGCCTGTCCTGAGATGGGTAGCACAGAGTGGGCTTTGTACTGAGAGGGAGAAAGCGGGAGAGTGAGAAAGAGGTCCACACGGGGAGTGAAAACCTTGAAGCTGCCAGGTCTGGCCCCTGCCCCCACTTCACTCTTTAATTACTGGGCATGTCAATGCAGGGGTGACATGTTATAAAGGCCAGACAACAGGCCACTGATTATTACACGTACGAATCTGGCTCTGGTACACACAACACACCACACCCAGAAATGCATACACAACCTTTGTAAAAAAAAAAAGGGTTACAATTTACAGGAGCTGTTGTCCATTTGGAGCTGAAGTATCAGAATACAGAAGAAATTATCAGAAACCTATCAGCAGTTGATAACCTAACCGTGAGCCTCAGATGGGTCTTTCCCATCCACTTTAGACAGGAGCCAAATAAGGTCCTGTGTCAATATATTATTAGACCCTAATAACAGCATGGAAATCTCCAACCTCATTAGAGACCATATTATTGTGTGTGTTATGTCTGGGCCTGTGTACACAAAAACACAGAACCTCGTAAACACGACTTCCCATGGGGGGGTTGTGTCAGTGTTACTCTTATTAGTGAGTCCAGACCCACCGGTGTTGTAGTAAACAAAAAAACAATCCTGCTAGGCCACATGTAGCCCATTGTCCATATGTAGCCCATTAGCCCTGCTCACGCAAAAGTGGGACCGGTTCCGCTGGCACCCAGCGTGGCATCCCCTCGAGCGCCAGGCCAGATGATGAGTCTGAGGTATGATTGTTTAAAGTGCTAACAATGTCCTGTGTGGTTTTAACTGCCCACCGCTTGGCCAGACAACTGGTTGGCTGGCATCGGTTCCAGGAAGAGGCACGTAAGGGAAATTATGGTGTCTGAACGTTAGAGCGGAAGCCATTTTGCGAGAGTTCGCCGCGGTGAGATTTTCCACAGTTAGAGAGTAATGGGGCAGGTGATTAAATTGTGGATGATGTTGAGGTGTAGTCATTATCTATATTTTGTTATGTAACAGTTTCAGGGTGCTGGCTGAAAAATAGGTCCTTGAGTGTGAAAGTGGTCATAGTCAGTGTAATGTTGAGTGAGGGTAAATTCCAGCGAGATGCCAGTTAACCTTTCTATAACTAGCGAGCTAATTGGTTTGTGGGAAAAATATGCAATTTTCCTTACAAAAGTAAGCGAAACTATCAAGTACCATTTCTAAAACAGTTAATAATGTGCATTTAAGCTGGAATTGGTACTTGGTAAAACTGCCACGTCTGTTTGGGATATTACAACAACTTAGACGTTACTACAATCAACTGACACAGTTTTTCCCCTTTGACATCATTGCACACGTGATATAACACCAGCATATGTATTACGATTATTAGTATTTTTTTCATGCTGCCAGACGCTCCTTTCATCCAATTTCATCAACAAAACAAAAACAATAACAAAGGCGCTGGGGCGAGCAGTGGTACTGCCTATTTAAGTTCCCTGTACTTTATAGGGACCACAGTCAAAACTAAAGTAGTAGTATTTTCTCAGTCAATCATTTGTTGTACAAAGTTTAGAACACATTTTATGGCTGTTTAATTAGATCCAGACCTGTGTTTCTTGCTTCCTGCCCTTGTGATACTGTGGGAAAGGAGGGAGGTTACAGGGGGAATACATTGAATAGAGCCCTTAATAGAGCATTCCATTAAACATTTCCAAATGCATAAAAATTGGAACAGAATCAAGATGTCTGACGAACAGGCTTTTGCACATTCCAGTCAAGTATTTTACTTTAGTGCATAATCCGAAGTTAAACGTGCGTTTGTGTATTGTAACATACACCTCCGTTTTCTCTACAAACACTGTGTCAATATAAAACCAATAATGCTCAGGCAGAGAAAACACGGGATGAAAATGAAAAGACGGAATGAAATTGACGCCGCCTGGCTGAGACTGGGAGTGAGAAAGAGGTTTTTGTTTCCCCGCAGCGGAGGGTAGAGTCGTGGGCAGAAAACGAGAACCCCGGGGCCTTAATATAAGGGGCCACACCAGAGATGCTGATGGTGTGAAAAACTCTCCCTTGTTTTTGTTTGCGTTTCTTTTCCTTCTAGCACTCGCTTCTCTCCATCTGGAGCACCTTGGGTGATAGAATGTGGCTATTGTTTTCCTTGCCCAACCCCTTGGCTCACCGCGGTCCACTCGTCACTATTACAACGCAGCTTGTGGAGACAGCAGCTCCGACACTGGCCAAACCCACATGACATCTGTGGTCTGTCATTCTGCTTCTCCAAGACATTGAGAAACGTTCTATGGACAAGCTCAGCATCTTAACTTTGTGTGGATCTGAAACCCCTAAAATCAGTCTTTATGGTGCTGTGTTATCGACCTGGATTTGTTCAACCAGACCGTGTGACAGCGTACTGTCAATTAAAGACTTAGCAATCAAAACAAAACTAAGTGACTTTTCTTTATTCAAATGTCGTTTTCAGTTCACATGAATCAGTATGGTCACAGACAGGTGTGCTATAATCAGCATCTGACTTTGGATAACTTCATGCCATCTCACTTTTATACTTATTTGTTTAAAAAGTCTCTGGAGTCGCACATTAAAGTATTCATATACTGTCCAGTCCTCACAGGCACCAAAATGGCCCATCAGGAAGCATAAAGTTTAACTGGAAGAATTCAGTGCTGGTCTCATTCTCCCAGACCCAATATCAGTTCCCATAAATAGACGACCACCTCACCATGTCTGCACATCACGTACATCCATACCTGTCTGACATACAGTCTGTACAGCAGAAACAAACCGCAACCAGACCATATCAGACACGAGAGCCAATCACATTGTCTGGAACCCAAACAATCCCAAACCTGGGGTGTGCGCCAACATTTGTGGCTTCTCCTGCTCGCTCTGGCTGGCCTGTGAAGGCCGTTCGCTCAGCCCAGGAGCTAATCTTACAATGCCTCTCTCCCATCTGCGCTGCATTACCAGGCCTGACGCTCTGCCCGCCACTCAAAGGAGCCTATATGGATCTGTTTGACTGCGAGTTGCTCCCTCTCAGACTGTTTCCCATTAAGATTTCCATCGCCATCGAGGTTCTCTGTTGCATAGTTACGGACTCACACCTCCCGGAAAAACCTGCCTTCCATTTACCTCCACTGACATAGCATGTTTTCTTTTCTATAAACTGCAACAGTGAGTTGATTGAAGGCGGTGGGGTGTTATGATGTGACTTCGGCGAGGGAACTTTCCCCCCCTTCGTTTCCTGCTATCGAATCGTACTGAAAGCCCAACAGTCACCTCAATGTTATGCGAGAGACGTTGTTGGTTGGGATTAGTAGTTTGTCAGAGAAATCCGTCAGGAATAGTCTCATTCTCTCTTTTGGCCTGAGGCACATTTGGTGTCCTGCCCTCTGAGGCTTGTTTTGCCTCAAATGAGAGGGTACGGTGTGATGCGGCTTTTCCAATCCCATTACAACGGCAAACCCACTTCTAGTCTAGTTAATCATACATACTGTAAACGTGCACGTATGTAAGTTGACACAAGCTTTTGTATGAGTGTGCTCTAATCATTGAGTAAGTATGTCTGACTAAGACAGTGAATGTGTTCATGTGCCTACAAGGGTATGTGCGACTGTGTTTATGTGTGCATACTGTACAATATGTTTTACAGTAAATTAATACATTTACTGTTCTTTTGTATTTGCACAAATAGCAGAAGGGAAAAGTATGTAACCAGTCTAGTCCAAGCCTGGCTGGCAGCCGTGCGGGTCGTTGGAGGGACAAAGGGGGAGAGGCGATAGGACTCCCTCCCAGGTGTTGGCTCCAGGAAGAGACCAGCCAAGAGGATGTGGTTTCCCCTCCAGTCCAGCCTGGCTCAACAAGAATGCTGAGTTATTGGGAAAAGTGGGACAAGGAAAAGATACAGCACGTACCCGACCTGGGCAGCAATATTTAGTGTTTTACCAGCTTAATTAGGCATACATGGTCTCAGCATATTCTGCAAAGCTGCTTTCAGGCGCTTTATACTGTTCTGCAATCAGTTTATAACTAGTGTTTATCAGGACTTACCGGCTGTTAGTTATGGCTGACAATCCGGAATTATTTAAGCCAAAGCATTAGGAAAACTGAGGTGGTCAAGTGTCAGCAAGAATCTTTGATAATGATAAACACCAGGGTTTAATATGAGCTGAGCTTGAATCTAAACTTCCCTGACGACTCAAACTGAATTCTCAAGGCTGCTCAATGTTCGCTACATACTTCAGTCTGAAACTGCCGTCGTTGAAGTTATTTGGTAAGCTATCGTACACTTTTCGTACTCTAAAATTAGTTCTTTGGCCAAACTGCTTGTAACTTTGCAGTCAATGTAGCGTTCCCTGCTCACAGGCCTGTTGTTTTACAATTGACCGGATGACCTCATTAAGTCAGGTATCAGTTTGTTGATGCCGTCGGTGACCATAGACCAGACTCAGTTAATACGAGATGTCCCTCTCCGCTGCTATTTGACCTTCAACCTGCATGCTTGCACTCTTTCCAGCCTATGATCCAACCGCAGTAGGCCCCCTAGACCCCTAAGCATCCCCGCTCGCATTTCTACACAAAACATCCATCTCAATGTCAATACACACACCACCTCTCCACCCTCACCCTCTGCCCCCCACCCTGTATCAGTTCCACACAACAACTTCAGCTTTACAATGTGGGAGAGAGTACAATGTTTCCACTTGAGCCCCCTCTGCTTTATTGCATTACCCATAATCCCGCTCGCACGCTACTGTGGCGAGGGCTACTAAGAGTTGAGTTTCCCCAGAGTTGGCACACAAGGCGGGCCCTCGCAGAGGTCCCCTCTGTCCTACAGTGAGGATGGGAGCAAATGGCACGTCTCTTGGCAGCGGAACACAGAGCCTTGGAGGGCACCAGTCTCGCCTCTGGCATTCTGCTCATTTAGCACCACTGCGGATGGTGGCGGCTGAGGGAAGAGGGGGACATTGCTCTAGGCTGGGAGGTGAACATCTCACATCTCTTGTCTGATTTTGGTTTCTGTGCTAATGAAGTTGGCTCAAGAAAAAAATATGTCTAGAATGGGAATTTTGCGAAAGACCTGCACCCAGCAACTATCACATCCTCTTCTCATTGGAAGTGCCATGCAGTGTAAGTTTAGAACATATGCTAATGCTAATGTGAGTTCCTCACTGTTTATTACGTGTGAGCATGTGTTGGGCCCCAGCAGGCGCGGCCCTGGGGCCTTGGGGACCAGTCAAGAGGTTTGTGGTGGTAGCCCGACCCCCGGCCGCTTGCCTCAACACACACTCCCCGCCACCGACCCCAAGGAGATTACAAGCACACCCCGCGGGCAATAAAACGGGTTGGCGCCAGAGCCGGGGCCTGCAGTTTCACGTTATCGCATCTGTCAGCGGGAAACAGAGCTGGATTAAGGGGACGGGGCTGGGGGGGTTAAGGCGGCCATGTCTTTTTTGTTTCTCTGTCATGAACCCCCCGTCAGCTGTCACTGTTAAAGCAACTATTAATCCCCAAGTCGAGGCAGAGGAGGCCCTGAGGTCTTAATATCACCTCTTTATGAAGCCTTGATTGATATGTTAGGTTGATACTCTGAGGTGCTGTTGGACCACAGTTGTGTGAGCCATATCAATTTTAGTGGCAACTTATAGCTTGGAGGAAACTGTTTTAATAACCCCTCTAAAACTTGGCCATCCCAAATTTGTAATGTGGTCCTCGAAGTTGATAACATGGAAATCAAGTTCTGGGTACTGCACTTTCGGCATGGTTTAAAATCATGTTAACCTGCTACATCATCACATATCATCAATAGGACAACAGAACAGAATTCATGTTTGTTTAGAGAGCAGTCATTCAACTGCCTTTCTCAGGGGATGTTCTTTTGCCTTCTACAGTCACTGTGGGAGCTTTTTTGCTCTTCATCCACCACAATGGATGGCGTGTGTGTGTATGTGTGTGTGAGAGATAGAGCAGAGGCCTACTTTGCGTGGGGTGTTCAGTGAACTCTGCACACACATAATGGGACCAGCCTCCTGTTTGACCTTGTGTGACCTTTTTGATGTGTGTTTTGACATTCGTCTCACAACTCCTCTTGAGAAGTACATGTCAAAAAACCTTTGAGATGCACTGCCTCTTTACTATCCCATTTATAACACTTATGCATGATGTTAGATAAGATAAGAGCAACTATCATTGTTGTAACCTTCAAGATTTTCAGCAAAACACACACACAAACAGACCTACAAATCTGTCCATGGTGGGGGGGCCCCAATACCAGTGTGTGTGCATGGAAGTAGTGCCAGTAGTAGACTGTGACGATTGCCAGTCCCATTGTGATAAAGCAATCTGGAATCAGGAGGCTGATGCTGTTCTCTCCAGAGTCAGGAGGCAACTAGCGCACGAAGTGGCGGTGGTGAGATAGGCCACAACACTGTCCCAGCCAGCTGAGGGGTGCTGAGTAAGAAGCCCCAGCAGCCCATGGCTCTACCTCAGCAACAGATTCTAGGCATCCCCGGGGAATAGCCGGGAATGCTCGGACCAGCTGTTTGGGACTAGAGCGTGGGGAGCTAATGGGGTTGGAATGGGTTCAGCACATCCCAGGGGACCCCAAAACCAGTTTAACATTTAATCAGCTGGCCATATCGTAGTAGGTAGACTGTTCCCTGCCAGTCGCTGTAGGACATTGCCTGGAGGGGGGTTGGGGGCCAGGGTGGGTGGGTGGCATTTCTGGCAGTGCCATCTCTCACAGAGCAGCCTTGTTCAGCAGACAGGCCCAGTTGTCACCAGGAAGGGAAAGCTCTGTCTGTCTCACTCTGCCTTCTTCCTCACCACATGGCCCCTCACTCAGACAGCTGCTCTACTATCTGCTATTACCGAGACCCCAAGAGGGCGTAGTTAGTCCGGATGTCTTAATGCCTTTAGGTGTCGACGCAGTCAGCCCAGCCGGTAATACACTCCCGTCTCCCATGGTCGACTCGTACATAAAACATCTTCCATTCGGGCTGTGTTGACGATAACGGGACACAAGTGTATTGTCGACTGGCCACATTAAATTCGGACGTAAGATGGCGAACAACGTCAAATTAATAATAGCGTCACCTTGTGGCCGTTTGGCCATTCCCCAGCCCACAGGACAGGAGAAACGGCTTTTGAAGTGAAGTAAATCAGAACAGGAGACAAATAGAGGGTATGTGATCCCCCCCCCCCCCCACACACTTTTTTTTTTAACGAGCACTTGCACTTGACCCCCCCCCCTTCTAGCTCTGACTCTCCTAATAGCTACGTTATTGAGGAAAATGATACTTTCTATGCCTGTGATATGTGGTTGTCCCACCTAGATATCTTAAGATGAATGCACTAACTGTAAGTTGCTCTGGATAAGAGCATCTGCTAAATGACTGAAATGTTAAATGTGATGTGGGCTGCCATGTTGCCAGTACTGTTTATATGTTATATTGTGAAGACGTGTCATATCAAGTTCACTTATGAACAGTTCATCTTGTATGACAAACTCTTATGTATGAAACTGTGAAACATTAAATCAAAGTTCGTATGGTTACCTATAGCAAATGTAACAACAGTTATGCACAAATAAAGACAATGGTAATTTTTTGTCCATTTGATTTGAATATTTTATTTTGCAGCAGGGGAGAAACAGATGTTTCAGTTTATAGACATCAGTTTCTACCTTTAGCGACATGCATCATTTTTGGCTTGCTGATTTGCTTTGATTTGATCTGCAGATTAGGTTTGTTATACGGGCTACATCGTTAGAATATCAAAACTCCTTCCCACACAGTTTCCCACATACAGCACACACACACACATCACACTCACACCATGTGATTGACTGACAACTCCTATCTCTATTTTCATGTGACAAGTTGACCTGGGAGATGTCTGGAGGGGGCTTTTGGCATGTGGACAACATAGGTGACCTAAGAGACAAATAGCGAAGATACACACTGGGGAGGAAGGGATGATGTTTCAGGCATGGCAACCAGTTAGCGCCCTCTCAGACAGAGCCATAGAGCGGGATGTGTCGGGGGGGGGGGGGAGTCAGGCAATGGGATGAGGGCATTACCTGGCAGTGGGCCGCCACTAATCTAATCCCCCCATGTTGGCAGACATACAGCCCCACTAACACCATCACACACATTAGTAGGCTTGTAGGCCTCTGGGACTCAATAGTGTGTGTTGTCAAAAATAGCATTAAGTCCCTCTCAGGGTCGCATGGAGTGAGCCAGTGTTTTACAAAGCATGGATCAAGGCTGGCCTTGGGGGCCCAGATAAAGGCAGGGGCCCTGAGGTGTCACTGAGAGAGAGGAGGTAGGCACCAGCCCTAACACTAATGTAACACACATGCACATATACCTGACGGACACACACAGAATGTGAGAGGAGTGAGGCACCAGCACTGACACTAATGTAACACACACACACACTTACATGCCTGACGCCAAGCCCCCGAAACACTCTCAGCCTCCAAGAACTCTTGTCAGAAAAAGCTGTCGTTATCTCTCCCAACATAGCCCCACTATCACCCCCACATCAATAATAAAGCCATACATATTTACACACTCGTCATTCCCAGTAAGAAAATATTGCAACAGAACGTTATACATACTGAACACATAACACATGCATAACCGCTCTGTCTTTGTCAGCCTGTGCCTGTCTATTCGTGTGAATGTTCCAGGGCCAGCTCCACTGTTATTTAGCTATAGCACCGGCTCTCTGGGGGTGATGAGGCCTGGTTGAAGTCATTCGATGACCGCAAGTTCCACTGATAAGCAGAGGGGGATGTTTGGGATGCCGACACTTCTAACGGCTGGGGGAGAGGGGGCACTAGAACTGTGGAAGTAGACATACAGACAGGAAGACTGGGGTTACTGATAGGGAGGGTGGCAAAACAGGGGACTAATGCACTACCTGATTGTATGTGATATAGATACTGTAGGTGCATTTTGGCATGGAGAGGTACAATTGTAAGTTTCATATGATAAGAATGTGGTCACCATGATCAATAAAAAAATACTGAAGTGTTCTTTATTGAACCCAAATAATTGCATGCCATTTTTGCTAATTGAGTTGAATTTCAATAAATCTCCGGATGTGACTATAAGCAGCCTTCCTCACAGTGTCAGATTGAAAGTTTTGTGCTTTTGAAAGAGACTTCTTTGGATGTTTTTAAGTGGCTGTGTTAACAATACCTCTTCTACTGTAAAGCCATAATCAGAATGAAACAAAATATTTTCACTATGGTGAAAATGTGTTATCCATGAAGATAACCATAGAATACTTTCTGCAGTGGATAGGAGGAGGGGGCCCCACATGGCAGCTGGCGAGAGAGGACTGTGTGTGCGCGTGTCTATGTGTGTGTGTGTGTGCGTGCATGGAAGTGGTGCCAGCTGGCTCTTTGCAGAGAGGGGACTAATTAAGTGGAGGTTGTGTTCTAGCTGACCTTGACCTCTGGGTCGTTAAACACTGGGCAGGTGTCCAGGACGTAGATGGGGTGATTACACACACACCTCTGGTGTCTGTTTTCCCTCGGCTTACACTGCTGCTCATTGAGGCCCATTTACGTAGAAAGTCACATTTGACTGAGAAGTTTCACTTTCACCAAACATTAATTGCAAACACAGGGCTTATCTTTCTATGATTGTGAGTTGGTGACATACTTTTTGACTATTGTTTTGGCCATTTGATTATCTAAATAGTCCGAAAATATCCTTTGTAGTCATAATTACATTTTTGGGTTGATTTTTGAAATTAATTGTTTTTTCTAATAACCCATGCAAATAATGATTTTCAATCAATGGATAATTCGCTTGGATATAGATTATTTTAAAAGGCAGTCTATGCCCATAAATCCATACACAACCTACGTTCTACAGTATAAATTTCTCCAAACCAAGAGTGACATCTACTGGTAGGCGAGCACTGATCAGCATATCTACAGAGAGGAGATTGATCATTGACCATCTTCATGCATGTATTACACCTGGCTGTAAAGAGCAGCACAGCTGAATTGTAGAGACATTAAAAGCTGATCATTAATGGCGTGTTGAAAAAGTTTGTCGAGTTAGAATAATGCTCTGGCAATTGTATTCTCATGGTTTTCCATGCTCTTGATCTGCAGTTCCACAAACGATTAATAAAATCTACTTCTATTCATTTTCCCTGGTTAGTGTTTTCCGTCATGAATCTTGTTCTGGAGGAAGCTCTGCAGTGGTCATTTGATCTCATTTGAAACCTAACCTGCTACCCATAACCTTCAATTAAGACCAAAAATAACATTTTTGTTCTCATTCATTTTTACAATTTTGAAATGTTTGACTCTGCAGCTGGCCCGTCTAGCAGAAATCGCACAGTTCTGCCTCCAGAGCAAAATACATGACAAACGTCAACGTGCTTCATTTTCATGCCACTCAAATTAAGAACAAGAGAGGATTGACGTATGTGTTAGTCTTGTCACATTCTTGAAAGACAGCAGTAGCCACAGCTCGGTTGACTGGGCAGAGCTCCAGTGAGTTGCTGTAAAATAAAGTCTTCCCACAATCCCATCTGTCATTGCTGGGAAATGTCTCCTCTGGGGACTCCCTGAAAACACCACTTCGATACAAGTTGACGGTAGGTGCACCCAATTGGGGCTCCCGAGTGGCACAGCGGTCTAAGGCACTGCATCTCAGTGCTAGAGGCGTCACTACAGACCCTGGTTCGATTCCAGGCTGTATCACAACCGGTCGTGATTGGGAGTCCCATAGGGTGGCGCACAATTGGCCCAGCGTCGACCAGGTTAGGATTTGGCCGGGGTAGGCCATCACTGTAAATAAGAATTTGTTCTTACCTGACTTGCCTAGTTAAATAAATGCTCAATTTAAAAAAATAAAAACACATCAGTGGCTCCTAAGGCACTGCATCTCAATGACAGAGGTGTCACTACAGACTATGGTTCAATTCCAGGCTGTATCCCAACCGGCTGTGTTTGCGAGTCCCACAGGGTTTGGCCGGGCTAGGCCAACATTGTGAATACGAATTTGTTCTCAACTGATCTAAATAATGGTTAAATCAAATACAAATTCAGCGGTAGGTGAACTATTGCCATTTTGAACCATTTTATGTTTCTTCCCGGCGGGCCCATAGAGCAAATCAAGTGCACCATAGGTTTACCGCTGGCCAATCGGATGGCTCCGATTACCTTGTCTGCAGTAACGTAGCAGGCGTAAAAGAAAGCGAGAGCAAAGTTGATACTGTAAGATCTCAAAACATTTAAAACCATAACTAGAGGGAGATTGTCAACAAACACAGCAAAGAAATGCTGGTAAGCCCCCATTATGATCAAATAGTCACAGTAGCCTACTTGGCCACTGTTAAAACTGTAACTTAAAGCGGGTACAGCCTCAGTGTTCACAGTAAACGCGCGCTGAAGTTGTACAGAATTCGTTCAATTTTGCGCTCCTCTACTCCGAACCCTCGTATCTCATTCAAAACATTAAATTCTTGAATATGGAAATGACAATCTGAATATTGAGTAGGCATGATATATTGCTTATGACCAAGTTTCCACCTCTCTTCCTGGTAGGTGTTACTTTTGTGCCTACCAGCTATATAGTGTTTTGCAGAACATATAAAAACATGATATTGATTTCTGTGTTGTCAGTCGCCTGACCCTCAGCCAGAGGAGCCAGGGCTGGGTCGTCTCTTCCCCGTGGGCCCATGGGTCAGCCGGTAATCAGGAGACAAAGTTCAGCAGAGACTCTAATGAAGATGCCTGGCACATCTGACAGGCTGACCCCAGAGATGGAGTGTGTTTGTGTGTGTATGCATGTTGAGAGGTGGTGGGGGTGGGGTTGGGGGTAGATCTGTCAACGAGAGGGTCTGCGTGAGAGTCAATGGACTGATAAAAGCGCCTCCACACCTGTTGAAAAAGAGGGAGACAGGCAGGCACTGTCTGGCTTCTTTTGCTTTTGGACTACATACCTCCAATAGGGTAAGTTTTTATTTAGCACTCTCCAAGCCACAACCATTAAATCCATGCCAAATATCATGACACAAGCACTACATTGTCTCTGATGGGATGGTAAATAGTTTTTGTGCCACTTTTAGTACCCTCGGATATGAATTTGTCCCGGGAACTACGATCGGTTTACACCTGGCTCCCGCTGTGGCTTTAGGAGAACAACAAAGCGACACCAATTTACAGAATGTAGCTGCTGTAGCAAACTGTTCTCAGTGTTACAACTGATGCAAGCATATGGCAAGTGCCATGCATTTCAGAGGCAGAGTGGGCACCAGTACACCATTCAATGCTGTTAAATGATATATGAAAGAAAAAAAACGACAGAACATGACATCATGATACTGTTCATCTTCTGATAGCATGCTTGTCTGAGAATGAAGTGTGACATTCATCTCAAGTCCTTGAGTACACTATATATATACACAAAAGTATGTGGACACCCCTGCACATTTGTGGATTCGGCTATTTCAGCCATACCCATTGCTGACAGGTGTGTAAAATCAAGCACACCACCATGCAATCTCCATAGACAAACATTGGCAGTAGAATGGCCTTACTTAAGAGCTCAGTTCGTCAAAGTCAGTTCGTCAAATTTCTGCCCTGCTAGAGGTTTCCCGGTCAACTGTAAGTGCTGTTATTGTGATATGGAAATGTCTAGGAGCAACAACGGCTCAGCCGTGAAGTGGTAGGGCACAAAAGCTCACAGAACAGGACCACTGAGTGAAGAAGTGTCCTTGGTTGCAACACTCACTGCTGAATTCCAAACTGCCTCTAGAAGCAACGTCAGGACAATAACTATTCTTGGGATCTCTCAAGTGGTGCAGCGGTCTAAGGCACTATATTGCAGTGCTTGAGGTGTCACTAGAGACCTGGGTTTGATCCCTGGCTATGTCGAAGCTAACAGCAAGACCCATGCACAATTGTCCCAGCATTGTCCGGGTTAGGGGAGGGTTTGGCCGGCCAGGATGTCCTTGTCCCATTGCGCTCTAGCGACTCTTGGCGGGCCGGGCACATGCACGCTGACTTTGGTCGCCAGTTGTACGGTATTTCCTCAGATACATTGGTGCGGCTGGCTTCCGGGTTAAGCGTGCAGTGTGTCAAGAAGCAGTGCGGCTTGGCAGGGTCATTTTTTCGAGGGGATGCATGGCTCTCGACCTTTGCCTGGCGGATGCCAGGAGAACGCTACCTGCACGAATGCATAGTGCCAACTGTAAAGTTTGGTGGAAGAGGAATAATGGTTTGGGGGTGTTCTTAAAATGGTTTGGACTAGGCCCCTTATTCCAGTGGAGGGAAATCTTAACGCTACAGCATGCAATGACATTCTAGACGATTCTGTGCTTCCAACTTTGTGGCAACAGTTTGGGGAAGGCGCTTTCCTGTGACAATGCCCCGTGAATAAAGCGAGGTCCATACAGAATTGATTTGAAATTAATAGTTCCAATGGTTTAGCAAAGCTGAGTTTTATTGCAAAAGATATTCTCCAAAACCCAGACTTTTCACATGACTGGTCAGGAAATAAAATAATACTGCTGGAGGTAGCAGTGAACTTAGTGAGCAGCAGTGTTGGAAAAAGTACCCAATTGTCATACTTGAGTAAAAGTAAAGATACCTTAATAGAAAATTACTCAAGTAAAAGTGGAAGTCATCCAGTAAAATACTAGAGTGAAAGTCTAAAAGTATTTGGTTAAGTATCAAAAGTAAAAGTATGAATCTTTTGAAAGTCCTTATATTAAGCAAACCAGACGGCACAATGTTATTTTTTTATTTACGGATAGCCAGGGGCACACACAAACACAATTTACAATTGAACATTTGTGTTTAGTGAGTCTGCCAGATCAGAGGCAGTAGGGATGACCAGGAATGTTCTTTAAAAAGTGTGAATTGTACCATTTTCTGTCCTGTTAAAAAAATGTAACGAGCACTTTTGAGTGTCAGGGAAAATGTATGGAGTAAAAATAATATTTTTGTTTAGGAATGTAGTGAAGTAAAAAATATAAATAGTAAAATACAGGATACCCAACAAAACTACTTAAGTAAAAATACTTTAAAGTACTTTACACCACTGGTGAGCAGTAAATCTATTGTTAGTCTGAACATACACTGAGTGAACAAAACATTAAGGACACCTGCACTTTCCATGACAGACTGTCCAGGTGAATCTAGGTGAAAGCCATGATCCCTTATTGAAGTCACTTGTTAAATCCACTTCAAATGAGTGTCGATGAAGGGGAGACCAGTTAAAGAAGGATGTTTAATGCTTGAGACAATTGAGACATGGATTGTGTATGTGTGCCATTCAGAAGGTGAATTGGCAAGACAAAATATTTAACTTAACAGGGTATGGTAGTAGGTGCCAGGTGCACCGGTTTGTGTCAAGAACTGCAACGCAGCTGGGTTAACGCTCAACAGTTTTCTGTGTGTATCAAGAATGGTCCACCACCCAAAGGACATCCAGCCATCTAGACACACCTTTGGTAGCATCTGAGTCAACATCGGCTAAGACGGATTGAGGTTGTTCTTTGGGAAAAGGGGGGGATTTAGATTATTCTAAATAATCACCCCACCCCTCAATGTTTTTGAGAGCCAATCCAAGCTTTACATGACTAAGAGGCCAATACTGTTACATGAACTGGACTATTGTGAGGGAGCGTTGGTGCAGTAGTAGGACTTGTGTGAAAGGGGTCAGATTGGTGTCAGTAACTAGCCTAGCAGTACACCTGGATAGCAGACAAAGTGGATTGGTCTACATCAGTCTGCCTGTCAGCTCTCTAGAGTCCCCACCGACCCCCACACACCCTCTTGTTACATTAGCGCCGTAGAAAACAAACACACATATACACATCGCTTAGCTGAGAACATAGGTGCAGGAAAGTAATAATCCCCTCAACCCCGTTGGAACGGTCACTTTATAATCTCTGCTCATTGGTTACATCAGTCACACAAGACACCCCAGAGGCCTCAACAGAATATTGTTATGGAGAAGTCTAGCAGGGAAAGAGAGAGGTTCAACTTCATAACTATAGTAGTTGCCATTCAATATTTATACTGAACAAAACCAAAAACCTTTTTTTTATTGTACCTTTATTTAACCAGGCAAGTCAGTTAAGAACACATTCTTATTTTCAATGACGGCCTGGGAACAGTGGGTTAACTGCCTGTTCAGGGGCAGAACGACAGATTTGTACCTTGTCAGCTCGGGGGTTTGAACTCACAACCTTCCGGTTACTAGTCCAACGCTCTAACCACTAGGCTACCCTGCCGCCCCATAAGCACAGACTATTATCAAAGCCAGATATACTCACAAATAAACCTTGACGAAGCCACATTCACCATACAACAGATACAGAAGATCGAACAACCAGAGTGACATAGGCTATTAACAAACAATTTTCACCAAATGTAAATACCAATGTAGCCAAGAAACACGAGCAATAGCCTCTGATGGCGGGATATTTCATATCATCCGACAAAATGACACACTGCTCAGCTCAGCCATAGAACAATGTAGCATCCACAGTTACAACTGATAGGTGGCACTGATTCTGACCTCTGGGTCGTTAAACACTGGGCAGGTGTCCAGGGCATAACCGGGGTGATTACTCACTCACACACACACATTATTATGTGAAATATTATTGCACACATATAATAAATAAGGTTCTTACGAAATTTGCCTGATAATGCAGTTCAAAACGTAAAAAGTGGCCCATCAAAAATTAATTATATCTTGATAAATCAAATGCATTCAAAGGGATGTTGTCTATCCTTCTCATGATTCAACAAAAGCTTAACCTGCAAATTGTAAAGAAAAATGCATTTAGGCCTACCTTGTAAATTAAGTCCATTCGTCTGCTGAACCTCTGTGTGAGTGTTGTAGAAGACAGGGCAGGACCCCCATGTCCATTATTTTATTCTGCATGCACACAGCAGGGCAGCCACGCACATACAATGGTTATAGTGTACTGTAGTTAGTTGCAACTATCTTGTTGAAGCCAAGGTTCAGGCCCGCACTGAGTGGCAGGAGAAGCTCCATTCTCCATAGGCCACAAAGCAAAAGTCAAATTACCAAGATGTGTAAAAGTCAGGGTAAGTATTAATTGTTAATGATGGTTTCAGACAAGTGGACAGTCCAGTACTCACTGTTCGCATGCCCTACAGCTAGCAGTGAGGGAGATGCTGGTTGCCTTGCCTGTCATGAATAAAGTCACGTCTTGTATGCTGCCTCAGTCTCGTCATAAATGTAATTACATTTGAGGAGCCACTCTTCGAACCCTCCAAATGGCGCGTCCGTTTCATTATTCCAACTTGGAAAATTTTAGAGGTGCAGTATAGTAGTGTTTATTTGTCAGGTTATCTTTACTAGCTAGCTTTGTTCAGTTGAAGGGATGCGAGTGACAAATGATGTAGACTCGCCCAAATGTGCCCAGACATTTATGCAATACGCATACGCATAATATGAAATCGGCTCAATGCATCAAAAGCTAAGCAAAGCAGCGACAACTATGCTGACCCTGTTCATTAACAGTGACTGGATTCAGAAAAGGCCATGCGTCAATGAGTTTAGATTTTTTTTTATGGATTTGAATCGATGGAAAGAAATGCATGAATACCCTGCCGCCTTTCCTGAGGTTTTGATGCAGTTTTAAGCTAATTCTGAGCATTAAAAAAAACAGAATGAGAAAAAAACAAAAAAGCTCCCCCACACAATCACATCTCCTCCTCCATGCTTCACGGTGGGAACTACACATGCGGAGAGCATGTGTTCACCTACTCTGCGTCTCACAATGACACAGCGGTTAGAACAAAAAATCTCAAATTTGGACTCATCAGACCAAGGACAGATTTCTACCGGTCGAATGTCCATTGTTCATGTTTCTTGGCCCAAGCAAGTCTTCTTCTTATTGGTGTCCTTTAGTATCGGTTTATTTGTAGCAATTCAACCACGAAGGTCTGAATCATGCAATCTCCTCTGAACAGTTGATGTTGAGATGCGTCTGTTACTTAAACTCAGTGAAGCATTTATTTGGGCTGCAATTTCTGAGGCTGGTAACTCTAATGAACTTGTCCTCCGCAGCAGACGTAACTCTGGGTCTTCCTTTCCTGTGGCGATCCACATGAAAGCCAGTTTCCTCACAGTGATTGATGGTTTTTGCGACTGCACTTGTGAAGAAACTTTAAAAGTTCATGTCTTAAAGTAATGATGGTCTGTCGTTTGTCTTTGGTTATTTGAGCTGTTCTTGCCATAATATGGACTTGGTCTTTTACCAAATAGGGCTATCTTCTGTATACCACTCCTACCATGTCACAACAACTGATTGGCTTAAACGCATTAAGGAAAGAAATTCCACAAATTCACACCTGTTAATTGAAATGCATTCCAGGTGACTACCTCATGAAGCTGGTTGGGAGAATGCCAAGAGTGTGCAAAGCTGTCATCAAGGCAAAGGGTGGCTACTTTGAAGAATCTCACATCTCAAATATATTTTGATTTGTTTAACACTGTTTTGGTTACTAAATGATTCCATATGTGTTATTTCATAGTTTTGATGTCTTCACTATTCTACAATGTAGAAAATAGTAAAAAATAAAGAAAAACCCTTAAATAAGTAGGTGTGTCCAAACTTTTGACTGGTAATATATACATATATACACTTCACTGCCTGCATTATATTGCTCCATCAGGACAACCAACTATAGATGTTTGTAATGTATAAAGTTTACTTAGGAGAGGGAGACAGACCATGTTCACACCATGGCCAGCGCCAGGCCACTCTGTGGCGGTGCCAGCAGGGCTGGTGACTGAGACAGGTGCAGCAGATGTCCAGACGGGCAGAGGGGAGCGCCAGCACTGACAGTTTCCTGGCACCCTCACTCCTCTCGGACACTTTGCTACACATGGGATTGAGACACACTCAGCAGTGAGCTGCACACACCATAGGGTGAAAAGAAGAGAGAGGAGAAGAGTGACGAGTCTCATCTTATGCCAGTACAGGCTTGATACAACCTAGACTTTACTAGGTAGACCTGTGCTCATCTCATTTCTCCCAAAGGTAAACATGTATTTGACTAAATGATAGCAGAGTAATGTTTCATATAAAACATGGGAAAAGAAGGTATAGAAAGCCTCAGACATTTTACTTTTTAAAGATGTGAATCTAAAATAGGTATATCTCAGTTTTATTATAAAATCAATTGACAAACTATGATAACAAAACATGGAAAATACTTTATCATCTGACACCGCGCTATAAAGTCGCTCTTAAAATACTGTATCAGAAGCACATATAAAATTAGTATACAAAACATTAAGAACACCTACTCTTTCCATGACATAGACTGACCAGGTGAACGCTAGGATCCCTTATTGATGTTACTTTTAAATCCACTTCAAATCTGTGTAGATGAAGGGGAGGGGACAGGTTAAAGAAGAAGTTTTAAGCCTGGAGATAATTGAGACATGGATCGTATTTGTGTGCCGTTCAGATTGTGAATGGGCAAGACAAAAACATTTAAGTGCCTTTGAACGGTGTATGGTAGTGTCAGGCGCACTGGTTTGTGTCAAGAACTGCAACGCTGCTGGGTTTTTCACGCTTAACAGTTTCCCGTGTGTATCAAGAATGGTCCACCACCCAAATGAAATCAGCCATTTTGACACAACTGTGGGAAGCATTGGAGTCAACATGGGCCAGCATCCCTGTGAAATGCTTTCACCACCTTATAGAGTCCATGCCCCGACGAATTTAGGCTGTCTCAGTAAAAAAGGGGGGTGGTCCAAGGTGTTCCGAATGTTTGATATATTCAGTCTATACAGGTGTACATGCATAGTAATAATTACAGAACATAAACAGACGGCTGTTGAACAGGGAGATTGAATTTTCTCAGCATTTTCTTACAGGTGAATGCTGTGCTGCCTACTGTATGTAAACCATGTACGTGTCTATGCAGTGGACTCAGAGTTTTGTTGGGCTGTAGTGTTTATGAGGTCTCTGGGAAGACTCTCTCTGGCCTCCTGCATCCGTCTCCTGGCCCTCTGGAATGCCTCTGCCAATTAGAGCACAAATCGATTGTTTACCAGACTACTTATTTTCTTTCACTCAGCATATTGTGTACCAGCATCTTGACATTTTGTTATTCTTTCTCAATGATTTGTATTTGGACATTACATTCCTTACCCAGGACATTATAGACAGAACCTTGCTGACTGAAGCCTCCCAGCTGGTCCAGAACACTCTGCCT
The DNA here is from genome assembly GCF_002021735.2 of Oncorhynchus kisutch. Lineage (NCBI taxonomy): Eukaryota > Metazoa > Chordata > Actinopteri > Salmoniformes > Salmonidae > Oncorhynchus > Oncorhynchus kisutch. Next base: position 39,772,443 of record NC_034179.2, on the reverse strand, counting down.
CCTCTTCTTCAGGGTGCTGGCATCAACAAATGCCCTTCACAAAAGACAAGCAGAGTGATGTCAAACAAACAGAGAAAATATGGCCCAAATGGAAAGAATCCAGATCTCTAGAAGTCTGAACCTTTTTCATTCTGCTGCTTTACCCCATTCTAAAAGAACATAATACTGTAGACCCCTCATAAATAATCTGTAAATATTCAATGCGGTATTTTCATCTGTGCAACCAACAGAAAGTCTTGACTTAAACCAGACTCACCTGGCGTGCTGGATACAATGGAGGTTGAAGGTGACGCTGCCTGTGGTCTGTGTGCGGAAGCCAAAGCGACTCAGCCGCTCTCCCTACACAGACAGTGTTAGCTAGACTTGTATTTAAATACTTCTCTTCGAAGTCGGTGTTTTCAGGACTTTATTCAGAGAATTGCAGTATTTTCTTTGTACCTTGAAGGTTCCTGGGACTCTGACGTAACTGTAGTCCTCCAGCTCAGGGGATCCACCAATGAAGAAGCGTCTCAGTTCTGACACTGTTCCTGTCTGGAGCGGTCTCCACGTATGACATGTTATTGTATGCTTCCCTATGGGATACAGACACACACAGCCAGAGTAGATCATCATTTACGCTACTTTCAGAAAACAATTCTGACTGTCATTGAACAGCACCATGCTCTATATACATCTTACCAGGGGTGGAAGGAATGACCAGGTAGCCATAGCCTTCATTTCTGTAGCGCTGCCAGAAGTCCAGGGAGAGGACTTTGAAGTACAGAACTGGCCATTGGGGGAGGGATTCTATGACAAAATAATTAGCAGGAAAATGAAAGAAATGCCATATGAAGAAATGTTGTGATAAAATGCATGGAGCCCTGAAAACGCCTGGTACAAATACAATAATTATGTTTAGGAATACAATATAAACTAAATATTTATTTTGATACAAATACAATATAATAGTGCATTTGTAAAGTATTCAGACCCCTTCACCTTTTCCACATTTTGTTACGTTACAGCCTTATTCTAAAATGGATTAAATAGTTTCCCCCCCTCATCAATCAACACATAATACCCCATAATGAAAAAGTAAAAACAGGGCTTTAGAAATGTTTCTAAATAAATAAAAAATAAATATAAAATTTACATAACTATTCAGACCCTTTACTCAGTACTTTGTTTAAACACCTTTGGCAGCAATTACAGCCAAGTCTTTTTGGGTATGACGCTACAAGCTTGGCACACCTGTATTTGGAGAGTTTCTCCCATTCTTCTCTGCAGATCCTCTCAAGCTCTGTCAGGTTGGATGCGGAGCGTTGCTGCACAGCTATTTTCAAGTCAATCCAGAGATGTTCGATCAGGTTCAAGTCCAGGCTTTGGCTGGGCCACTCAAGGACATTCAGAAACTTGTCCCAAAGCCACTCCTGCGTTGTCTTGGCTGTGTGCTTAGGGTCGTTGTCCTGTTGGAAAGTTAACCTTTGCCCAGTCTGAGGTCCTGAGCACTCTGGAGCAGGTTTGCATCAAGGATCTCTCTGTACTTTGCTCCGTTCATCTTTCCCTCAAGCCTGATTAGTCTCCCAGTCCCTGCCGCTGAAAAACAGCCCCACAGCATGATGCTGCCACCACCACGCTTGGCCAGGTGATGAGCGGTGCCTGGTGTCCTCCAGGCGTGACGCTTGGCATTCAGGCCAAAGAGTTGAATCTTGGTTTCATCAGACCAGAGGATCTTGTTTCTCATGCTCTTAGAGTCCTTTAGGTGCAAACTCCAAGCGGGCTGTCATGTGCCTTTTATTGAAGAGTGGCTTCCGTCTGGCCTCTCTACCATAAAGGCCCGATTGGGGGAGTGCTGCAGAGATGGTTGTCTTTCTGGAAGTTTCTCCCATCTCTACAGAGGAACTCTGGAGCTCTGTCAGAGTGACCATAGGGTTCTTGGTCACCTCTCTGACCAAGGCTCTTCGTCCCCGATTGCTCAGTTTGGCCGGGTGGCCGGCTCTAGGAAGAGTTTTGGGGGTTACAAACTTCTTCCATTTAACAATGATGGATGCCACTGTGTTTTTGGGGACCTTCAATGCTGCAGAAATGTTTTGGTACCCTCCCCAGATCTGTGCCTCGACACAATCCTGTGTCTGAGCTCTACGGACAATTCCTTCGACCTTATGGCTTGGTTTTTGCTCTGACATGCACTGCCAATTGTGGGACCTTATATAGACAGGAGTGTGTCTTTCCAAATCATGTCCAATCAATTGAATATACCACAGGTGGACTCCAATCAAGTTGTAGAAGCATCTCAAGGACGATCAATGGAAACAGGATGCAACTGAGCTCAATTTCGAGTCTCATAGCAAAGGATATGAATAGGATCGGTTTTCACTTTGTCATTATGGGGTATTGTGTGTAGATTGTGTGAAACGTAACAAAATGTGGAAAGAGGGAATTACAATGCAAATTCACCCTCTGTCTCATCCTCTCTCCTGAAAAATGACTCAAAGCTGAATGGGTAGCTGAAGAAAGCCACGTCGTCCTGCAAGCATAATAAAAGCATGTTCAGATATTTGCCTATGTCTCTAATAAGAACATAGATTAATGTGAAGACCTGAAGCATGTCCCCACCTTTCCTATGGTCTTTGTGCGACATGTCTGAGTCACGCCAGAGAGAGAGTGGAATGGCAGAGTGGACCAATCTAGGCAGCACAGGGAAGGTAGGGTTAGTTGAAAACAACTTGTTAAAAACAACCAGCTATATTCTCTAAAGAGACAGGAATTTAGTTGTATATAGAGCCTACAAAGTTAAATGATGTAAAAGACATACAGTATATTGACAATATGTGTAAGAAGTGGGATATTTTTCTCTATAAAGTTGACCGTTTATTTTGACTCACTGTGGGGCAGCTCCAGGAAAAAGTGGACGTATAAGTTGTCATATTCAAAGCCTTTGGCTGAGTCTGGAGAGCAGAGAAATTGTCACTACAGGAGACCTAAGGAAGTGCCTATTTTAAAATACAGTATATTGAAAAGTCATATTATAACTGTCTCTCCCATTACTGACCTATTTCTCCATTCACCAACAGACGCAGAATTCCAGGGGGTGGCTGAAGGACACAAACACAGACTTAATCCATCCCATCATTTCATACATTGACTTGGCGTTTCACCAAAACACCTGAAATGTATGGGTTTCTGAGCATTAGTGCGTAATTGAATGACCAAATACTGAGCTAATACCCCAGGTGACCTTTGCTGATTAAACAACTTGTGTTAAGGATCTGTCACAGACTACATACATACCATTTCAAAGTCCTGGCCAACCAAGCTGTTGAGGTAGTCTTTATGACGTACATAAAGCTGAAAGGAGGAAAAGAGAGGAGAGGTCATTGTCATAGAAAAGACTAACCTGCCTGAAAGACTATAATAATATTTCATCAGTGTACTGTATGTACATCACTTACATGCATAAGGACAAATCTGACATTAGGCCACTTTGGGATACAAAAACATCTTCCAAGTTTTGATTTTGGGATTAACTATAATACAAGTATTATTACAGTGCACCAACAGTGAATAACACTACACACTCAGTCACTCACGTCTTTATACATGCGCTGTTCCCGTTCCTTCTCCTCTGGTCTGATGCCTTCTGACACGTTCTCCAGGGTTAGACGCCACACCTCCCTCTTCTCCCCCTCCGTCTCAACTCTGGGCACAAACACACAGCATCATAACACAGTCAATGGCTTGTACTGTATGTATTCTGCTACCAAGTCAGTGACCCTTACTTGAGCTAGCGGTAAAACATTTTGACATCAGCGGGTGCGGGTCACTTGCCTGTAGGGCTCCTTGGCTTTGTTGAAGTCTGGTTTGATGGTAACCACTCCATTTCCATCTGCTCTTATCGTGCACAACAAGCATTCCTTCTCCTTTTGGCCAAGTCTGAGAAATACAATAATAAAATGCCACTTTTCAATGCCTGAATTGGAAAGTTATTACATACAAAGCAGTGTAATAAGTGTATAGGCTACATAGTGGTTTTTCCCCTTGTGCTACTCACTTCCCCGGTGGTCCCAGGTCCCCCATGATGTGCATGGTCTGTACAGGTGTGTTGACCACGTGGCTGGTCTTCACAAAGTCCTCCGAGGGCTCCCAGGTAATCAGCCTGGACTTGGGGATGGTGCTGTCACTGCAGACCAACAGAATACCACAAACACATTTTGCATACAAGGGTATGGTGTAATGTGAACATACCGGTACACTGTTTGTCTTCAAAGCAGCACATCATGCTTCAATGTTGGTTCAATTTCATTCACTAATAATAATAAACTTTGGTGAGTAACAGGGACCTACACTGGGCGTCTGTCCTGTCGTCTGTGTCTGACATTGGCCATCCTTTCTGCCAGGAAAGTAGGGTTGGACTTGACCTGCGTCACCATACTCTGGGAATGCTGTAGTGAGTATATCAAAAACAGCTTTAAAACAATTACGTTTCTTTGGGACAGAAATTAGGTAAATGCTACTACAATACTGGACAACCCACTCCTCTTGAGGAATTACATCTGTCCAGGATGGATTGTTTTGAAAAACATTAATGAAATGGAGAATCAGTAGAAACTCACCCCTTCCCAATTGGTGAAGCGGTCAAAATCGGTGTAGGTAAAAATCCTGCGGTTCCGTCTGCCCCTGGTCCGCTCCTGAGCCATGATCTCTGTGTGGTATTGTCTCTCCAGTGGAGTCTGGCATACTGACTCACTCTGGAACAAATCCACTTCATACTGCACACACACACATACACACACACACACCTTACCATGCAACATCAAACTATCCTAAACAGTAAAGTCTTATTTGTTATAAGGACACTGGTAGAGGACCTACCTGACTGAACAGCTTCTCCTGCCAGCCTACCACTAACTCCTCATCATCATCTCCGGCTGAAAACAAATCCAAGATGTTGTGGTCCATATCTAGCCACCACGAAAATAACATCTACTCATCTAAGAAGCATCTAACATCATCTTTATTTTTCACATCATCATCTTTCTGTTTCAAAACAGTGTTAATACCTGATTGAGACTGTGAGTTGAGGGTGTCCAGCTCAATGCCTCCCCTCTCCTGTTGAGTCCAAACCTGCTGCTGAAGGTGTTGGGAGAGGGCTGCTGTGGAGGTGACTCTCTGAATACGGATCCTGTAAACACCATTGTAAATATAAACAAAGTAAACAGGATTCTAGCTAGCTAAATGCCATGTTTTCATGGCAAACTCAGGGATCAGGTTAAGCAATATACTGGGTGTTTATCATCATCTGCTTTGAGAGCTAACGTTAGCTAACGACAGTGTCTTGCTTGTATGGCAATGCAAGGACTAAAAGCCATACAAACGCCCACTGCAACTTACTTCATTTTAAGGTTTTTGACAGCATCCCGGGAACGATAGACAGCTTCTCCCGTGTCGGTGCTCCAGCCATCTGCCATGTTGTTACGTTGGAAACGTATGTATTGATGCTTGCTAGCTAGGTTAGCTAGCTATGCTGCAGTTGGTGGCTTAATAAATATTATTCTTAGCTAAATAGGAAGCTAACGTTAGCTTAACTAGCAACATACACACGCGCGCTATGTATCTCGAAGAAAGATGGTTTGCAGCAGGCAATTTACTAGCTAGCCAATTTTGTAGCGAGTACTTTTCACTAGCGTCTGCTCGTTGCATGGTAACAACTGTCTGCCAGCCTGGTTGGGTTTCTGGCGAAAATACAACAATTTATTGGTTCACTACCGCCACCTACCGTGGGATACAGTCCAGAGCGGGAGAATAACCCCCCACCCCCCCACCCCCCACCCCACTGATAACAGGTAAGATAATATCAGTATAATAATATTCCCTTGATGTAAAAAGTTTAAGAACCCCTGATGTAATTAATTAAGACAAAAATCTGTCTGACACAAATAATTGGAATTTAAAAAGCTTTATTGGATATTCACATTTCAAACAGCACAATTCAAGTACAGATGAGTGTAGCTACATCAGATACATGCTAATTTAGTTTAAATGTGATGCAGTCCTCCAGTCCCAGTTCATTTCTACTCTTTTGACATGCTTCAGACCAGATGCATGCTCCACTTCAGTGTACAATGGTCCTGCATCTCTCTGCTGTCTTTCATCTGAAGCCATATCCTCCAGGGTCTAAACAGGTGTAGGTTTCCATCTCTGTGTGGGAGACCAGATATTGCAAGGAGACCAGTAAAGGGCCTCTTCTCTTCCCTTTGTCCAAATGAGACCTAAGACCCCAATACCAGTGACACTGCCCTAAGGTTGGTGCTGTCCTTTGGATGAGACTGTGGAGACAGAGGTCTTATCTCTCTGTGGTTACTAAATATGTCATGGCACTTATGACATGAGTAGAGGTGTTGACCCTGCTTCTCCTGGCTATATTTCCAAGCCTAAGCATGTAAATCCAACTCATTATCATAGGCTTTTTTTTAGATTTTTTTAATAATGCTGCATGTCTCAAAATATAAGAATGAGACCAATATATGTATTTTGCTAATCATAGTTCCTGTCTCTGAAATTACATTTGTGTGTGTTGTAGGAATAACCAATACTCAAAATATGTGTGTGTGTGTGTGTTTGAGTGTGTGTGTGGGGTAGAAGTAATAGTTGGCCATTATTTCTTTGAACATCTCAGTTTGGACAGCAGCCACTGAAGAAACCTGTCAATCAAAAACCACAGGAGAATAAATAGTATTATAAACTGGGTGGTTCGATCCCTGAAAGCTGATTGGCTGAAAGATGTGGTATGTTTAAGCAAAAAGGCACGAGGGGGTGTGGTATATGGCCAATATACCACAGCTAAGGGCTGTTCTTATACACAACACAACACAGAGTGCCTGGATACAGCCCTTAACCGTGGTATATTGACCATATACCACAAACCCCCAAGGTTTATTATTGCTATTATGAACTGGTTAACAACGTATTTAGAGCAGTAAAATTAAATACTTTGGCATACCTGTGGTATACGGTCTGATATACCACAGCTGTCAGCCAATCAGAATTCAGGGCTCGAACCACCCAGTTTATAACAGACCGTATACCACGGGTATGACAAAATATTTATTTTTACTGCTAATTACTTTGGTAACCAGTTAATAATAGCAATAAGGCACCTCGGGGTTTGTGGTTTAGGCCAATATACCACGGCTAAGGGCTGTATCCAGGCACTCCGTGTTGCGTCGTGCTTAAGAACAGCCCTTAGCCGTGATACAGTATATTGGCCATACATCACACCTTCTTGTGCCTTATTGCTTAAGTTTGCACTTACACATCAGATAGCTGCTCTTTCTCTGCTACCTCATTCTATTTCTCTAATTCTCTAGTCTAGTATTCCCTGGTGATGTTCCACTTCTCCCTCCTCTATTTCCTCACCTCTTCCTCAGACTCTTCTTTTCCTCTTTCTTGCCCTCCTCCTTACTTTCTCCAACATTTCCCATCTGTTGCGTCTTACTGGCCTTCTCTGGCTTCAATTCTTTTTTGGCCTTGCCCTTCTTTTTCTTATTGACCTTCCCTTCCTGAATATTTTGGACAAGGAGATAAAGTAATGTAAGCTTATGGGTTTTCCCTTCTCTTGAGCTACTATACCTAGAGCTATACTATACTAGAGAAGGACTTATGCTATACTATAGAAGGACTTACGGCCAATATTCCCTTCTTGTATTTCCTCTCACCTGTGGGGCCACTCCAGCCATTTCCTGGAGCAGCTTCCTGCCGGTCTCGCTCAGGTTGGTGATGGGAGCCAGGCGAGGGCTGTGGCGGTATGGGAAGTTCTCTGTTCGGGGCGGAGCGATAATGACAGGGTTGAGAGGAGTCCGATGCCTTGGAACATTTACTGGGTAGGGAGAGCCTACAGCAGAGGGCAGGGCCCGTAGGGCTTCAGCCAGGGTCCGGTGTGCTGAGGTCACAAGAGGAGAGAGGCCATTCTTGACAGATACAGGACCTGAGACCTTCCCTGGGCTCTGTAGGACCAGAAAGTAAAGTAACATATCAGGAAAGTGCTATGTTCAACACAATCTGTAGAAATACTTTATAACTACTCTATACACATTGCAGATACATGACTACCCTCAATAAGTAATTGTCTGCATCATTTCCAATCCCCCATGTATTTATATAAAAATATTTAATATGCAGAACTTACCAGGAAGTCTGACTCATCGAAGGAGTGGAGAGACAGATCATCCTCGTCCATATCCCTCACATCAAGCTTTGTCACCTTTCCATTCTCAACTTTCAGCGGTGGTGTCCTCCTTTCATGATCCTCATCATCACACTGTGTATCAGAGTCAACTAGTCAGACCATCCTCCTCCCAGTGATGTCACTCAACAAAGACATGGATGGTAGGGTACAACTCTTTTACCTCAGATTCACAGTCAGTGAAGGAGTAGATGGAAAAGTCATCAGAACTGGAGGATGAGATCACGTCATCATATTTTCTCTCTATCAGCCGAGTCACCCTTCCAGACTGAGGAGATAGAGAAAGGCATGTACTCATGGCAGCCATAGAATACACTGGCATTGACCCTCAAGGAAATGTAGAATATGTAGGCAATCCAACATGGTTGTACAAGTAGTGAGTAATACATGGGTAACTGAAAATGCAATAAATGCAACTCCCATAACATTAGGGGTGGGGCTAAAGATCTTCCATAGTACAGGATTCTTTAGCATCTTGAATGGATAATTGTCAATTCAACCAAGCCAACCAAAATGGCCATATGAATCAACAGATTGATCTAACTGTTGTGTCTCTATGGGAACAGCAGAGATGACCTGGCTGAGAGGCTCTGGATTGATGCTCCATCCATCCCCAGATGTCTGGTCCTGCCCATAGCTCACAATGATTGGCTGTTGACAGTAAAGAATGAATTCAACACTGCTTTTCTCATTTTGGCCTTGAATTGTGTATCAATAAATAATATAAGGACTGTTAGGTGGTTGAATTTGAATGTGACTTACAGGCCTTTTGTGGATCTGAGGGGTCTGCACTGAAGTAGACTGTCAAGACAGCATTCAATGAGGTTAGATAGGGATATCTGCATTTGCTTTAATTCTGAGAACTGCAGATTGTACATGCAGAATGCATAACTAATGTGTATGTGTTTTTGTTTCAGGTCAGATATGACTTACAGGCTGTGGCCTTCTGTGCACCTTGCCGGTTGGCCACAACACGGAATCAGGGGTGTTCACCCTCACTGGTTTCAACTGTCAACACACCACTCAATTTAAAATGTGATAATATAACAAAAACAGGACAAAACAAATACATATTTGATATTTACCACATAAGGACGGCGTCTTAAAGCTCTTTTGATTCTCTCATCATTACGATCCATCTTTCTTTCTGAGGGAAACATTTCATCAATTAATTGACACAAAACACATCCTGACACACAGACACACACACAAAGATGGCATCCCAAATGGCACCCTATTCCCTATATATGTATATATATGTTGGGAAGGAGGTGCCCCAAAAGGCCAAAGATTACCTGCAACAACCTGAGTGAAGAAAATTATTGTACAGATTAAATCAAATCTGAACACCGTTTATGTAGTGAATTAATGCATGGTTACGTCATTTTGGGTCACAGCTTTATGACTGCGCTTAATACGTCACAAGAAAAACGCTTGTTTGGAGCCGGACTGGTGGTATCATCTTTTCACTGGTTGTAGCTCAATAACGAACGTGATGTGCTTATTATATCTTACTGACTGAGTAATGGTTGTATCGATGGTTGGTTGGACGTTTTACATAGATAGACCAACATGATATCAATAGGAAGAAACCATTCCTTGCCAAATATTTTGTTGTATTATTGTTTTACTTTGAGTAACATTAAGGGACCACAATGGAAGCCTTATACTTTATTGTGTTGTCCCTGGCCTGACACGTTTTATTTAATAAACGGGTTTTATTATTTTATTAAATTGTCCAATCAAATATATCTAACTTTCTATCTAACTCACATGAGCTGTTGAGGACTCCTTGGTCATCACATTTCAGGCACAAGCCAGCAGGTGGAAGGAAGTGTCTTTAAATGCAGCACTGCCTTTAACGCACTTCATGATCTGCGCAACAGTATCTTTGTGGTTGTGAAAGTGATTAATCCAAATGCGGAAGTTCAGTACATTTGTTTTGGTTTAGCAAGCTAACTTCTCAAATCTTGGCTAAAGTGTTGTGCAATATTGGAGGAAAAGTGTCGTTACTGACATTTTGTATTGTGCTTGATTATCCTCTAGTAGTTTGACAAGTTTGTACTGAGCATCAACATGATCACCCGAATTGTTTAGAAAGATGTGGTTCAAAGGTTCAAGAGTTTTACTCCTGAGTTCAGGCTAACAAGTGACATTGTTGCTGTCATTATAGTATCATCAGTTTTGTTTACTGTCACTACATATTTCGGTTTATCAGAAGATGTCTAAAGTCTTGGAACTACAGTTTTTGCCAATGGGCATGGTACCTTAGCAAGGAGGGGTTGAATGACTCAAGAATCATGCTCGGTTGCTAGCTAGCTACTTTGAAAGGGACTGTTGTAACGTTATCTAGCTTCTTTTTTTTTTTCCTTTTTTTTTTACGTTATCTAGCTTTCTACAACGTGTAGCTAACGTTAATGACGTAATTTATGGTGCCATTAGGATACAGCAGCAAGCTAGAGCACAACACATCAATGCCGCTGATGTCTGTCAACCCGATAATTTCCGTTTAATCCTCTCCTCTTCCTTTGCGGTACACAAGCTCATCACATACTCCTTCCACCATCAGACAGAGACCCAGATACTCCTCAGCATTGGGGTTCTGGTGCTCCTCTGTGGTGGGATTGAGAAGACTGTGGGCACTGTTTGGTTCCTCCTCATGTTTCAGCTGCTCTCTATCAACACAGGGGTGTTGTACACAATCGTGGGGCTGGTACTGTTTTCATAATCACCCATGTTAGCCCTGGCCTGGCTGTTTCTGGTCATAGTAACACTTTTGGTCCCACACTCTCTTCCTCTGCAACCCCATCATAGCAGGGGGGATCTCTATCCTTACTCCAACCTTATTGTGGTTGAAAATAACTGTGATACACTGCAGTATGTCACAGCTTTAAGTGGGCTTAATAGTGTAGTTAAGTGGTGATATCTTTATGTGCATCTCAGTCTACAGTCCCTGGTTCGAATCCAGAATGTATCACATCTGGCCGTTATTGGGAATCCCATAGGGCCGTGCACAATTGGCCCAGCTCTGTCCGGGTTTGGCCATCATTGTAAATAAGAATTTGTTCTTAATTGACTTGCCTAGTTAAATAAAGGTTAAATAAAAATAAATAATATTGTAACGGCCGTCATCGGTGGAAGAAGGTGAGGACCAAGGTGCAGCGTGGTAAGTGTTCATGATTTTTAATATAATCAAAACTGAACACTAAACAAAATAACAACTAGGAAGAACGAACAAACGAAACAGTCCTGTCTAGTGATGACACACAAAACAGAAAATAAACACCCACGAAACACAGGTGGAAAAAGGCTACCTAAGTATGATTCTCAATTAGAGACAACTAACGACACCTGCCTCTGATTGAGAACTATACCAGTCCAAACTCAAAAACCAATATAGAAAAACAAACATAGTCTACCCACCCCAACTCATGCCCTGACCATACTAAAACGAAGACAAAAACAAAGGAATTAAGGTCAGAACGAATATGCTTGAAATGTGTGTTGAGTCCTCATGCTGAACATAACGGGATGTTTTGTTAGGAAAATCTACCATCACTGTGTCACACATTCTCCTTATCTTGCTCTGGTGAAACATACGGAAGGGGCTGGCACCCACTTCTAGACATGTCTGATGCTAGAGCATCAGTCCTGGATAAGAAGATGCCTTTCAGGCTGCTCAGGGACAACTTTTTCTGCTCTTTTGCACACCAATATCTCTACCTGTACATGACCATCTGATCATTTATCACTCCAGTGTTAATCTGCAAAATTGTAATTATTCGCCTACCTCCTCATGCCTTTTGCACACATTGTATATAGACTCCCCCTTTGTTTTCTACTGTGTTATTGACTTGTTAATTGTTTACTCCATGTGTAACTCTGTGTTGTCTGCTCACACTGCTATGCTTTATCTTGGCCAGGTCGCAGTTGCAAATGAGAACTTGTTCTCAACTAGCCTACCTGGTAAAATAAAGGTGAAATAAATAAAAAATATTTAAAAAATAAAACTTTGGTTTTAGAAGTGTTTTTTCCCCCATCCAGTCAGATAAATAGTCTCAACAGCCAACCCAACTGCGTCCTCATGGGGGTATGTCTCCCTGTCCCAATTAAAGTTGTGCCCCTGAACATTGATGTCCTGTATGACCCTACATCAATAGAGAAGGAAGACGGTCCACCCACCCTGAGTACTGAGAAAGCACTAGATGCATCATTTATCCTCCAAGACGAGAGGTCATTAAATTAACATGATTGCTGGGTGTAAGCCAGAGTACATGATGTACTACAATATAATGAGCAGTTTCAATAGATGATCCTCAGCTGTAATTGAATACTGTACAATAGGCACCTAGTGGTCCCCCATGATTAGATAGAGAATCACTGTTTAGTTAGATAAGCTCTCTGTAAACTCTCCACATTCTCATTGGTTCCAGAATCATTCCTACCCAGTCCAAGCCTACGCTCCAGTTTCCTCCAACCTACAGGCTACCGAGACCACACCAAAGACATTTGAAGGCTGGGCCATGGACATAGTCACGGACACAGTCATTGGCAGACATCTGCCTCTCAAACCAGCAGTCCCTGGGCTCCAGTGGCTCAACATCTACATTCTCAACATTGTCTCCAGTCTGTCTGTCAGTGCCCCCCAGAGTTTCACAGCAAACATGCCCGAGTCTGTGATGGTTCACCCAGGGGCACCGGTGTCTTCATTGACAGATTGATAACATAGACAACTCGTTGAATGACAGAGACCTCTCATTTGTTATACGTTGAAATGTAATATACTTGGACATGGGGTTTGAGGTAGTGCTTAAAAGGTACACGGTTTCTTCACTGATGATTTTGGTTTGAAGAGTCAATCAAACTCTGAATGTTCAGGGTCAAATCAATGCAAGAAGTTTTTGATTGTCAGTTGAATGAAAGACCACTCCTTTTGGCTTGTACTTTGTGTTGTTCTACACATACGGTAGACAAATCTCTTGGCACTCTTGATTTATACAACCTTTATAAATCAGGCAATCTTTCCTTAACTACTTACAGCAATGAAATGAAATAGCATCCACTAGCCAGTAAATTAGATCCATTACATGCAGTTTGTTGGGCAATGTATAATTCAACATTATTGTAAATTCTGGAGCAGGGAGCAGTGGTTGAGGTTATCAAGAGTGTGGGCTACAAGGGCAGATTATGATGTCATCTTTAGAAAATAAGGTAGTTGGGCCTCCCAAGTGGCGCAGCGGTCTAAGGCACTGCATCGCAGTACTTGAGGTGTCACTACAAACCTGGGTTCGAGCCGGCCGTGACCAGGAGTCCCATGAGGCGGCGCACAGATGGCCCCGCTGACTTTGGTCACCAGCTGCACGGTGTTTCCTCCAACACATTGGTGCGGCTTCCGGGTTAAGCGAGCAGTGTGTCAAGAAGCAGTGCAGCTTAGCAGGGTCCTGTTTCGGAGGATGCATGGCTCTTGACCTTCGCTTCTCCCGAGTCCATAGGGGAGTTGCAGAGATGGGACAACACTGCAACTACCAATTGAATATCATGAAAATTGGGGGATAAAAAAAAGATAAAAGTACAAAAAATATATAAATAATAAATTGGTCGTTTTGCACAGTAAAGAGAAGCCATAAATTACAACCAAGACTAAGTATAGCAAATCAATGATTATTATTTCTTTACAAATGCATGTGTACAAGTTATACTGTTTATATACAAATAGCTATTTTGCATAAACAACTGGATCAAGTGGTAATAGTCATGTAACAGGTCATGATGGAACACGTTATTCGATATGAGAAATGCAAGAGAAAAAGTCAAAGGAACACCATTTTTACAGTTTACCATGACTTAATCAAAGACCTATTCTTTAATGAACCGATGAAAAACAAAGCACAATGACTGAATAGTTACTGCAATTTAAATGTACGAATTGAACAATACATGGTACAATATGAATGTGCTACAAGTATGGATATTTTACTCTAATTGAACTCTTCTCTCTGTATTTACGCAACCTTCCTAGAGCATCTGAATAGGCAGCCATGTTGAATTTTGTAAATACATTTACAGACAGCAAAAATAGAATGCTTTCAATACCTTACATTTGAAATGAGTTCATATACAAGAAGGATCTTCACAGCATGATAGATGTCCTGATGCAATATTTCATATCATAATCACCTCTGTTTTTGCCTACTTTCACTTACAAATCATATCAAAGTTTATTTGTCAGGTACGTGGAATACAACAGGTGTAGACCCAGTGAAATGCGTACTTACAGGCTCTAAACAACAGTGCAATTTTTAAGTAAAAAAAAGGTATTAGGTGAACAGTAGATTAGTAAAGAAATAAAAACAACAGTAAAAAGACAGTGAAAAATAACAGTAGCAAGGCTATATACAGGCACCGGTTAGTCGGGCTGATTGAGGTAGTATGTACATGAAGGTATGGTTAAAGTGACTATGCATATATGATAAACAGAGAGTAGCAGTAGCGTAAAAGAGGGGTTGGTGGGTGGTGGGTGGCGGGACACAATGCAGATAGTCGGGGTAGCCAATGTGAGGGGGCACCGGTTAGTCAGGCTAATTGAGATAGTATGTACATGAAGGTATGGTTAAAGTGACTATCCATATATGATAAACAGAGAGTAGCAGCAGCATAAAAGAGCGGTGGGGGGGGGGGGGGGGGTACACATTGCAAATTGTCGGGGTAGCCATTTGATTCGGGAGTCTTATGGTTTGGGGAAAAAACTGTTGAGAAGCCTTTTGGTCCAAGACTTGGCACTCAGGTACCGCTTGCCATGTGGTAGTAGAGAGAACCATCTATGACTGGAGTGGCTGGGGTCTCTAACAATTTTTAGGGCCTTCCTCTGACACCGCCTGGTGTAGAGATCCTGGATGGCAGGCAGCTTAACCCCAGTGATGTACTGGGCCGTACGCACAACCCTCTGTAGTGCCTTGCGGTTGGAGGCCGAGCAGTTGCCGTACCAGGCAGTGATGAAACGCTCTCGATGTTGCAGCTGTAGAACCTCCACTACAGCCCCATTGATGAGAATGGGGGCGTGCTTGATCCTCCTTTTCCTGTAGTCCACAATCATCTCCTTAGTCTTGGTTACGTTGAGGGATAGGTTGATATTCTGGCACCACACGTCCAGGTCTCTGAACCCTCCCTATAGGCTGTCTCGTCGTTGTCGGTGATTTTGCCTACCACTGTTGTATAGTCTGCAATCTTAATGATGGTGTTGGAGTCGTGCATGGCCAAGCAGTCGTGGGTGAACAGGGAGTACAGGAGGGGACTGAGCACACACCCCTGAGGGGCTCCAGTGTTGAGGATCAGCGTGTTGTACAGGTGGGAAAGGGCAGTGTGGAGTGCAATAGAGATTGCATCCCCTGTGGATCTGTTTGGGCAGTATGCAAATTGGAGTGGGTCTACAAAAACAATGTGTAACATTTAATGTATATTATCTCCAACTTTTCTAATCTGATGGGAAACAACAAAGGACTGGCTGCACTCTTTATTTTATAACAAAAATCTATCGGTTTATTCCAAAATAGAGAATCATTTTTTCCCCCATAATAACCCCTCACCCAAATGAAATAGGTTAACATCTAGGGCAGTGGTTCCCAAACTTTTTATAGTCCCGTACCCATTCAAATATTCAACCTCCAGCTACGTACCCCCTCTAGCATCAGGGTCAGCGCACTCTCAAATGTTGTTTTTTGCCATCACTGTAAGCCTGCCACACACACACTATATGATACATTTATTAAACATAAGAACGAGTGTGAGTTTGTCACAACTCGGCTCGTGGAAAGTGACAATGAGCTCTTATAGGACCAGGGCACAAATAAGAATATATTAATTATCAATAATTTTGCTCTATATTTAGCTATCTTACATATAAAACTTTACATATACATATAAACCTATAAAACAGAAATCTGGCAATGGCTTCTGATTAAATTCAATTTTCACAGAAGCGATTGTTGCAATTTCTCTTGTTCAGATAAAGGTAAGTGGACTGGAGGCAGGGCATGAAAGGGATCCAGTTGTTTGTGTCATTCGTTTCGGGAAAGTACCTGCTTAATTGCTCACCCAACTCACTCAGGTGCTTCGCTATATCACATTTGACATTGTCCGTAAGCTGGAGTTCATTTGCACGCAAAAAAATCATACAATGATGGAAATACCTGTGTGTTGTCCTTGTAATGCTGACAGAGAAGAGCGCCAACTTCTTAATCATAGCCTCAATTTTGTCCCGCACCCTCAAAATTGTTACGGAGTGTCCCTGTAATCTTAGATTCAGATCATTCAGGAGAGAAAAAACATCACCTAGATAGGCCACTTGTGTGAGAAACTCATCATCATGCAAGCGGTCAGACAAGTGAAAATGATGGTCAGTAAAGAAAACTTTAAGCTCATCTCTCAATCCTACAAAAATGTGTCAAGACTTTCCCCCTTGATAACCAGCGCACTTCTGTTTGTTGTACAAACGTTACATGGTCGCTGCCCATATCATTGCATAGTGCAGATAATACACGAGAGATCAGGGGCCTTGCTTTAACAAAGTAAACCATTTGCCCAGTAGTGTCCAAAATGTCTTTCAGCTGTCAGGCATTCCTTTGGCAGCAAGAGCCTCTCGGTGGATGCTGCAGTGTACCGAAATGGCATCGGGAGCAACTGCTTGAATGCGCATTACCACTCCACTAGGTCTCCATGTCATGGCTTTTGCGCCATCAGTACAGTAGATACCAACACAGTACAGATACCAGCAACATACACACACCCACGCTATGTATACAGCAGCCAATTCTGGAACTAGTACTTTTCACAAGTATCTCCTCGTTGCATGGTAACAAAAGTCTCTGCCTGCCTTCTTGGGTTTCTGGTGAAAAATCCAACTATTTATTGGTGCTCTACCACCACCTACCGTGGGATATAGTCCAGAACAGCAGATTAAACACCTCCCACTGATAACATTTAGATAATGTCAGTACAATAATATTCCCTTGCTGTAAAAAGTTCAAGAACCCCTGATGTAATTCATTAAGACAAATCTGTCTGACACAAATAATTGGAATTTAAAAAGCTTTATTGGAAAGTCACATTTCAAACAAAAAAGTACAGATGAGTGTATCTAAATTAGATACATGATAATTTAGTTTACATGTGATGTATTCCTCCAGTCCCAGTTCATTTCTACTCTTTTGACATGCTTCAGACCAGATGCATGCTCCACTTAATTAAGAGTACAATGGTCCTGAATTTGCATATCAATGTGTTTGAAGCTTTTACGTTCTGCATCTCTCTGCTGTCTTTCATCTGAAGCCATATCCTCCAGGGTCTAAACAGGTGTAGGTTTCCATCTCTGTGTGGGAGACCAGATATTGCAAGGAGACCAGTAAAGGGCCTCTTCTCTTCCCTTTGTCCAAATGAGACCTAAGACCCCAATACCAGTGACACTGCCCTAAGGTTGGTGCTGTCCTTTGGATGAGACTGTGGAGACAGAGGTCTTATCTCTCTGTGGTTACTAAATATGTCATGGCACTTATGGCATGAGTAGAGGTGTTGACCCTGCTTCTCCTGGCTATATTTCCAAGCCTAAGAATGTGAAAGCGCTTCTAAGCACTATGTAAATCCAACTCATTATCACAAGCCACCTGGCTAGGCAGTATGGGGACCAATATCTTTTTTTTTTTTTAAGAATGATGCATGTCTCAAAATATAAGAACGAGACCAATTTAAGTGTTTGCTAATCATAGTTCCTGTCTCTGAAATTACATTTGTGTGTGTGTTTACAACAATATACTATGGGTATGACAAAACATTATTTTTACTGCTCTAATTACGTTGGTAACCAGTTAATAATAGTATTAAGGCACCTCAGATAGCTGCACTTTCTCTACTACCTCATTCTATATCTATACTTTTCTAGTCTCGTATTCCCTGGTTATGTTCCACTTCTCCCTCTATTTCCTCAGACTCTTCTTGTCCTCCTCCTTACTTCCTCCAACATTTTCCATCCGTTGCATCTTACCGGCCTTCTTTTGCTTCAATTCTTTTTTGGCCTTGCACTTCTTTTTCTTATTGACCTTCCCTTCCTGAATATTTTGGACAAGGAGATAAAGTAATGTAAGTTTATGGGTTCTCTCTTCTCTTGAGCTACTATACCTAGAGCTATACTATACTAGAGAAGGACTTCCGGGAAATATACCCTTCTTGTATTTCCTCTCACCTGTGGGGGCGGTTACACTCAGGTTGGTTATGGGGGCCAGCCGAGGGCTGCGGCGGTATGGGAAGTTCTCTGTAGAGGACGGAGTGATAATGACTGGGCTGAGAGGAGTCAGAGGCCTCGGGACATTATCTGGGGAGGGAGGGGCCACAGCAGAGGGCAGGGCCCGTAGGGCTTCAGCCAGGGTCCGGGGTGCTGAGGTCACAAGAGGAGAGAGGCCAGCCTGTCTTGCCAGACACAGGACCAGAGACCTTCCCTGGGCTCTGTAGGACCAGAAACAAGTCAAATATCAAGAAAGTGCTATGTTAAAAACAAACACATTAAACACATTGTAGATACATGACTACACTCAATAAGTAGGAGTAACTTACAAAGCTCTGGACATGGTTATTTTCTTCAGACTTGAGGAGCCTGTTCTCGACTATACTGGTCTGTATTTCTGCCATGCTGTCTATAATTTCAGCCATCTCTCCAGTGCATTTCTTGAATGCCACTTTCAACCTCCAAGTCATTCAGCCAACTGCCCAGGTCTACTGCCTTAAGATCACCTTCACTGCATTTCTCTTCATCACTTGGATCAGTGCCCTCACCTTCTCACCCATCCTCTTGACCTCCGTAGCCATGTCTTTGTCCCTCAGTCTCTCCTTCCTCCTCCCCATCCACTTTGCAATCCATCCTCTACAGCATCCCTCATTCTTCTTCTGCCTCTTGATTGATGTCCTGACCATCATTGTGCATCTTCAGACCTTCCTCCAGGTTGAATTCTATTGAGGTCAGGTTCTCTTTGATCCTCCTCAGACTCTCCTCGTTGGTGTTGGTCCACTGTGTCTTCTTGTCCAGCTGCTGTCCGCAGGGCCGGACAGTGGGGACCACCTCAATCTGGCATGACACCTTATTCAGTGAACTCACAGAGGCAGGGAGGAGGAGGTTGGCCTTGGCCACAATAATCTCTACAGACATAGGGTCAAACCATTGAGATGTGACACACACACACACATTTAAAAGATGCCTACCAGTCGATGGTCCTTCACTGGTCCTTGTGGTTCCTTTGGAGGCTCTGGACTGTCCTCAGTAGAGGCGTCATTGCCATCATCAAGCTGTGTGTCAGAGAGCTAGCTGGTCATAGTCCATTCTCCACATTCAGCAAGAGTTATTCAAAAACGTGTGTGTGGGGGAGAGATCTGCTTTAATATTGCAGATACATTTTGAGATCTATCAATATAATTGTCTGTATCATTTCCAATGCCCCATGCAATATGCAGAACTAACCAGGAAGTCTGACTCATCGTAGGAGTGGAGACAGATCGTCGTCTTCTACCATATAACTCACTTCAAGCTTTGTCATCTTTTATATCCTCCTCATCCTTAACTTTCAGCGGTGGTGTCCTCCTTACATGATCCTCATCATTACACTGTATATCAGTCAACTTGTCAGAGACCATCCTCCTCACAGTGATGTCACTCAAGAAAGACATGTACGGTGGGGTACAACTCTTTTATCTCAGATTCACAGTCAGTGAAGGAGTAGATGGAAAAGTCATCAGAATAGGAGGACGAGTTCACCTCATCATATTTTCTCTATCAGCCGAGTCACCCTTCCAGACTGAGGAGACAGAAAGGCATGTACTCATGGCAGCCATAGAATACACTGGCATTTACTCTCAAGGACCTTCCATAGTATATGATTCTTTAGCATCTTGAATGGATGATTGTCAATTCAACCAAGCCAACCAAAATGGCCATATGAATCAACAGATTGATCTATCTGTTGTGTCTCTATGGGAATAGCAGAGATGACCTGCCCACAGCTCACAATGATTGGCGGTAAACAGTAAAGAACAAATTAAACACGGCTTTTCTCATTGCAGAATGCATAACTAATGTTTGTGTTATTGTTTTTAGATCAGATACAGTGGGGCAAAAAAGTATTTAGTCAGCCACCAATTGTGCAAGTTCTCCCACTTAAAAAGATGAGAGAGGCCTGTAATTTTCATCAAATATACACTTCACCTATGACAGACAATATGAGAAAAAAATCCAGAAAATCACATTGTAGGATTTTTAATGAATTTATTTGCAAATTATGGTGGAAAATAAGTATTTGGTCATTAACAAAAGTTTATCTCAATACTTTGTTATATACCCTTTGTTGGCAATGACAGAGGTCAAACGTTTTCTGTAAGTCTTCACAAGGTTTTCACACACTGTTGCTGGTATTTTGGCCCATTCCTCCATGCAGATCTCCTCTAGAGCAGTGATGTTTTGGGGCTGTTGCTGGGCAACACAGACTATCAACTCCCTCCAAAGATTTTATATGGGGTTGAGATCTGGAGACTGGCTAGGCCACTCCAGGACCTTGAAATTAGTTTGTTTCCCAGTCGGTGTGTTGGGGATCATTGTCATGCTGAAAGACCCAGCCACGTTTCATCTTCAATGTCCTTGCTGATGGTAGGCTTTGTTACTTTGGTCCCAGCTCTCTGCAGGTCATTCACTAGGTCCCCCCGTGTGGTTCTGGGATTTTTGCTCACCGTTCTTGTGATCATTTTGACCCCACGGGGTGAGATCTTGCGTGGAGCCCCAGATCGAGGGAGATTATCAGTCTTGTATGTCTTCCATTTCCTAATAATTGCTCCCACAGTGGATTTCTTCAAACCAAGCTGCTTACCTATTGCAGATTCAGTCTTCCCAGCCTGGTGCAGGTCTACAATTTTGTTTCTGGTGTCCTTTGACAGCTCTTTGGTCTTGGCCATAGTGGAGTTTGGAATGTGACTGTTTGAGGTTGTGGACAGGTGTCTTTTATACTGATAACAAGTTCAAACAGGTGCCATTAAAACAGGTAACAAGTGGAGGACAGAGGAGCCTCTTAAAGAAGAAGTTACAGGTCTGTGAGAGCCAGAAATCTTGCTTGTTTGTAGGTGACCAAATACTTATTTTCCACCATAATTTGCAAATAAATTAATAAAAAATCCTACATTGTGGTTTTCTGGATTTTTTTTCTCATATTGTGTCATAGTTGAAGGGTACCTATGATGAAAATTACAGGTCTCTCATCTTTTTAAGTGGGAGAACTTGCACAATTGGTGGCTGACTAAATACTTTTTTGCCCCACTGTATGTGTGTTCTGACAATCACTACCTCTGGTGTGTAGTATACAAAACATTAGGAACACCTCCCCAATATTAATAACAGCCTCAATTCGTCAGGTATGGACTCTACAAGGTGTTGAAAGCGTTCCACAGAGATGCTGGCCCATGTTGTCTCCAATGCTTCCCACAGTAGTCAAGGTGTCTGGATGTCCTTTGGGTGGTGGACCATTCTTGATACACACGGGAAACTGTTGAGCGCTAAAAACCCAGTAGCGTTGCAGTTCTTGACACAATGAACCCGATGCACCTGGCACCTACTACTATGCCACTCAGTAAGTATTTTATCGAGGTGTCTTTCTATGCTGTTGGTTGGTGGTCCGATACAAAATATTTACTTCAACTTGAGGTTCTGCTGAACATTAACTGTATGAAATGGATGATATAAGGGTGATGTTCAGCAGTTTCTTTTAATAGAGAAACCCCTAAACTATTGTAGTGATATGGCAGGGTTCATGTTTTCATTTGTGTGCCTTTGAACTTTTTCTCTTGCATTACTGATATTGAATAACGTGTTCCATCATGACCTGTTACATGACTCTTACCACTTGATCCAGTTGTTTATGCAAAATAGCTATTTGTATATAAACATTATAACTTGAAGACATGCAATTGTAAATAAATAATAATTATTGATTTGCTATACTTAGACTAGGGAGTAATTTATGGCTTCTCTTTACTGTGCACAACGACCAATTTATTATAAAAATGTTTTGGTGCTTATAAACATTTTTTTGTGACATCCAATTGGTAGTTACAGTTTGTCCCATCGCTGCAACTCCTCTACGGACATGGAAAAGCCAATGGTCGAGAGCCATGCGTCCTCCGAAACACAACCCTGCCAAGCCACACTGCTTCTTCACACAGAAGCCAGCCGCACCAATGTGTTGGGAGGAAACTGGCGACTGCAGAGTGCATCAGTTATTTGGAGTAAGGATACAGATCCTGCCCTGTGATGATGACCTTGCAGAGTAAGACAGTGTGTGGGACCAAAAATGTTATGAGCAGAAACAGCCAGGGCAGGGCTAACATGGGTACACTGACCCCAAAAAGGAAGCTCTTAATCATAAGTGAGTGCACTGTGGCCATACCCATAAGGGAGAGGGACACAGGAACTAACCCCTCCACTTGATTCTGGGCAGATGCACCAAACACTACCAGCCCCAGAATTGTGTACAACACCCCTGTGCTGATCGAGAGCAGCTGAAACATGAGGAGGAACCAAACAGTGCCCACACTCTTCTCAATCTCACCAGAGGAGCACCAGAAGCCAGATGCTGAGGAGTATCTGGGTCACTGTCTTGTGGTGGAAGGGGTATGTGATGAGCTTGTGTCACTCAGCCCCTCCTTGCTAACTTACCATGCCCATTGCCAAAAACTGTAGTTCCAAGACTGAAGGCATCCTTTGATAACCTGAGACATGTATTGACAATAAACAAAACAAATTACATGATAATAACAGGATCAATGCCACTCGTTAGCCTCAACTCAGGAGTAAAACTCTTGAACCTCTGAACCACAGTTGTGGAAAATTCTATTCCAAGATTAAGGCAGGGTTTACTTACTGACTTTATTGTCCCCATGGGGAAATGTTGTTGCAGTGTCATGTACACGTTTAAAGTGGCGTTTAAATACAAAACAACATTTACAATACAACTTTCATAACAGTTACATACCAATAAAACATTTAAAAAATGACTAGCCTGCTGGCCTTACTGATTCGATAGGAACATCAGCCCGAGCTATTTAGGAGGGATATCACACCTGGCACAAATGATTGTCTAGTTCTGTTTTTCTTGCTGAGGGGTGCCCTATACCTGTGCCCAGTGGGGAGTAGTTCAAAGCCTGGGTACATGTGGTGGCTTGGGTCTAAAATGATTTTGTGGGACTTGCGGAGGGCCCTGACCTTAAAGTACTTTGCTTGCTGTGGTGATAATCCTATATTTAACAATGTAATAAACATATTTAATACAAGCAGCTGCAGAGGAGAGCCATCTCTAATTTCACAGCAAGGATGAAATAGTTACATGTCCCTTATATAGTGGGAGGTGATAATACAATCATATTGTATTCACACAACAGTGTTTACTATAAATCAATAGTTCCGGAACACAATGGCCTTGTGTTAGGATGCAGACATACCAGTAGTCTATGAAACGCATAACATCATAGTCCAACACAGAACATATCACTTGAGAAGTTACAACAGCTCACCCCAAATTCTTCCACATCTTTCAAAACAGAATTTTGATGCTCAGTACATATGTCAAACTAATACCAGTGGATAATCAAGCACAATACAAAAATGTCCGTTACGACACCTGTCCTCCAATATTGCACAACACTTTAACTAAGACAGGGTAGATAGATTGCTAAACCAAAGCAAATGTAATGGATTTCCGCATTTTTATTAATCACGTTCACAACCAAAGTAATTTGATGCGCAGATCATGAAGTGCACTAAGGCAGTGCTGCATTTAAAGACACTGCCACCTGCTGGCTTGTGCCTGAAATGTGATGATCAGAGTTCTCAACGGCCCATTTGAGTTAGATAGAAAGTGAGATAGATATATTTGACAGTTTAGTAAAAACAACAACAACTGTTTAATAAAATAAAACGTGTCAGGGACAACGCAATAAAATCAACGAATTCCATTGTGGTCCCTTAGTGCTTGTTACTCAAAGTGCAAAATTATTTGGGGGGGGGCAAGGAATGGTTTCTTTCTATTGATATCCTGTTAGCCTATCTATGTAAAAAAAAAAACATCCAACCAACCATCGATACAACCATTACTCAGTCAGTAGGAAATATGTACATCACTTTCATTATTCAGCTAGCTACAACCAGTGAGAAGACAATACCACTAGTTAGACTCCAAACAAGCCTTTCTCTTGCGATGTATTATGTATTATGTAACTTCAGCCCTGCCCCTAGGAGCCTGTTTCAAACCATCCTCACCCTGCACTTCACCTCAGCTGCATTTGCCATTATTTTTGTAGGTTAACTGCCTTGATTCATATGGCCATTTTGGTTGGCTTGGTTGAATTGACAATCATCCATTCGAGAATCCTATACTATGGAAGGTCTTTAGCTCCACCCCTAATGTTATGCCAGTTTTCAGTTACCCATGTATTACTCACTACTTGTACAACCATGTTGGATTGCCTACATATTCTACATTTCCTTGAGGGTCAATGCCAGTGTATTCTATAGCTGCCATGAGTACATGCCTTTCTCTGTCTCCTCAGTCTGGAAGGGTGACTCGGCTGATAGAGAGAAAATATAATGACGTGATCTCATCCTCCATTTCTGATGACTTTTCCATCTACTCCTTCACTGACTGTGAATCGGAGGTAGAAGAGTTGTACCCTACCGTACATGTCTGTTGAGTGACATCACTGTTAGGAGAATGGTCTCTGACATGTTGACTCTGATACACAGTGTGATGATGAGGATCATGAAAAGAGGACACCACCGCTGAAAGTTGAGGATGGAAAAGTGACAAGTTTGAAGTGAGGGAAATGGACGAGGATGATGACCTGTCTATCTCCTCTTCCCCACTTACACACGCACATTTTTGAGTAACTCTTTCACTGAATGTGGAGAATGGACTATGACCAGCTAGCTCTCTGACACACAGCTTGATGATGGCAATGACGCCTCTACTGAGGACAGTCCAGAGCCTCCAAAGGAACCACAAGGACCACTGAAGGACCATCGACTGGTAGGCATCTTTTAAATTTGTGTGAGTGCGTGTCACATCTCAGTGGTTTGACCCTATATCTGTTGAGATTATTGTGGCCAAGCCCAACATCCTCCCCCCTGCCTCTGTGAGTGCCCTGAAGAAGGTGTCACACCAGATGGAGGTGGTCCCCACTGTCCGGCCCTGCAGGCAGCAGCTGGACAAGAAGACACAGTGGACCAACACCAACGAGGAGAGTCTGAGGAGGATCAAAGAGAACCTGACCTCAATAGAACTCAACCTGGAGGAAGGTCTGAAGACGCACAATGACAGTCAGCACATCAACCAAGAGGCAGAAGAAGAATGAGGGATGCTGTAGAGGATGAATTGCGAAGTGAATGGGGAGGAGGAAGGAGAGACTGAGGGATGAAGACGTGGCTAGGGAGGTCAAGAGGATGGGCGAGCAGGTGAGGGCACTGATCCAAGTGATGAAGAGAAACTGCAGTGAAGGTGATCTTAAGGCAGTAGACCTGGACAGTTGGCTGAATGACGTGGAGGTTGAAAGTGGCATTCAAGAAATGTACTGGAGAGATGGCTGAAATTATAGACAGCATGGCAGAAATGCAGACCAGTATAGTCGAGAACAGGCTCCTCAAGTCATAAAAAAAGAACAATGTCCAGAGCTTTGTAAGTTACTCCAACTTATTGAGTGTAGTCATGTATCTGCAATGTGTATAGAGTAGTTATAAAGTATATCTACAGATTGTTTTTAACATAGCCTTTTCCTGATATTTTACTTTACTTTCTGGTCCTACAAAGCCCAGGGAAGGTCTCTGGTCCTGTGTCTGGCAAGACTAGCCTCTCTGCTCTTGTGACCTCAGCACCCTTGACCCTTGCTGAAGCCCTACAGGCCCTGCCCTCTGCTGTGGCCCCTCCCTCCCCAGAGAATGTCCCAAGGCCTCGGACTCCTCTCAGCTCTGTCATTATCACGCCGTCCGCTACAGAGAACTTCCAATACCGCCACATGCCTCACCTGGCCCCCATCACCAACCTGAGCCAGACCGGCAGGAAGCGGCTCCAGGAAATGGCAGTAGTGGCCCCACAGGTGGGAGGAAATACAAGAAGGGTATATGTCCTTCTACAGTATCGCATAGCTCTAGATTTTGCAGATCAAGAGAAGAGAACCCATAAACTTACATTACTTTATCTCCTTGTCCAAAGAATTCAGGAAGGGAAGGTCAAAAAGACAAAGGGCAAAGCAAAAAAAGTAGTGAAGCAAGAGAAGGCCAGTAAGATACAACAGATGGAAAATGTTGGAGAAAGTAAGGAGGAAAAGAAAGAGGAAAAGAAGTCTGTGATCCCTTATTGATGTCACTTGTAGATGAAGGGGACAGGACAGGTTAAAGAATGATTTTTAAGCCTGGAGACAATTGAGACATGGATAGTGTAGGTGTGCCATTCAGAGGGTGAACAGGCAAGACAAAAGATTTAAGTGTCTTTGAACGGAGTATGGTAGTAGGTGCCAGGCACACCGGTTTGTGTCAAGAACTGCAACACTGATGGGTTTTTCACGCTCATGTTCCGTTCCACCAACCAAAGGACATCCAGCCAACTTGGCAACTATGGTAAGCATTGGCTTCAACATGGGCCTGCATCCCTGTGGAACGCATTCAACACCTTGTAGAATCCATACCCCGATAAATTGAGGCTGTTCTGAGGACAAAATGGGGTGGGGGGCTAACTAGATATTAGGAAGGTGTCCTTATTATTTTGTACACTCAGTGTATAACCTATAGGCTACACTGCGCAGTTAAGGGCAGTCTGTAAAGGGACTATCTTTACCAGCATCATAAAAGCTGATATTATTTCATGGGCCTATTGCAACGAAGATTGGCCACTAGAATATTGCCAGTTTATATTCATAACTAAAAGTTCACCTAATTGTATCTTCTGTTATAAAGACCATATTCAAATGAATAAAAATGAAAATAGAAAACGGTTTCCCATCTCAAGAGATTAAATTTAAAAAACGACTACAATAAGTGCCTATTAAGTAAAGGCTGACCATAACAGGGTTTCATATTATATTTTTTTGTTAATATTTTTCTTGTAATCCCTTTAGCTCCCCAATTTTTGTGGTATCCAATTGGTAGTTACAGTCTTGTCTCATTGCTGCAACTCCCTACGGACTCGGGAGAGGCGAAGGTAGAGAGTCATGCGTTCTCCACGAAACACAACCCTGACAAGCTGCACTGCTTCCTGACACAATGCCCTCTTAACCCGGAAGCCAGCCACACCAATGTGTCGGAGGAAACACCGTACACCTGGCGACCGTGTCAGCATGCATGCGCCCGGCCCGCCACAGGAGTTGCTAGAGCGCAATGGGACAAGGACATCCCTGCCAGACAAACCCTCCCCTAACCAGGACGATGCTGGGACAATTGTGCGCCAACCGATGGGTCTCCGGGTCGCAGCCGGCTGCGACAGAGCCTGGACTCGAACCAGGACCTATAGCGGCACAGCTAGCAACTAGCAACTAAGCTAGTGCCTAAGACCACTGCACCACTCGGGAGGCAGGGTTTCATATTAAATCATGCATAAATTCCTTGTGACAAGGGGAATGGAAGCTTTTGAATTTCAGACAAAAAATGAAATTGCAAAAAAATGTCTAGCCCCTTTATCTATTGGTAACAGGGTTGACGTATTATGCTCGACAAGTTTTCCACCACAAAAAAAAAAAAAAAGAGCAGAACTAGCTCACGAGCTCAACTAGCACCTGCATTTTGGAGCTATGTCTAAAAAGCTTTTTGTCTTTTACAACTCTCCCATTCACCTGTGTGAACTTCATCTTCGTGGCATGCTAGCCTTTTACCGGCTACGGAGAGCCTTTTCTGTTTGCATTTTGTTGTGCACCAGGTTTTCATGTCTTTCCATGTTCTGTTTGTGAGAGCTGGCTCTGACCTATAACAGTCAATCCTCTTTGCCGGGAACCTTCTTTAGCACTTTACATTTTCCCAAATGCTTCCAAACTGAGGTTTCTCACAGCTGCTCTTAGTCTTGGGTTGAGAAGTCATTCTCCAAACCTAATCGCAAACAAAGAAAAGATTAAAACACATGACGGTCCAACACAATAGGGGAGGGGGGCATAGGGAAGGTAAGGGAGAGGAGATAAAAAGAAAAGACTTCCTCCGTGTCAGGTAAGCAGTCTCGAAGTGTACCCTCACCAACTTACCGGACTGAGTGATTCTGAACATCCCTCGCTGTCCTCTGTTCCTGCGTCCAAGTCTTCTTGGGCCTCTTTCTGGTGTCTGTCTTGACTCTTTAGTACGTTTTCTTAGGTCTTTCCCAGGCTTGCCTGAAAAACACAAAAGGATGGAACATACATAAGAGTAACAACAAATCCACATATTAACAAGCAACAACATTACATTTTTGTTCAGAACTCACTCAGCCTGGTAAGTTTGACGGTAGACTGCGGATGTTCCCTTGCTTACGAAAGCAGCCGGTGTCTACCGTCACAGAATTACCAGGCTGTGTGAGTTCTGAACACCTGTCACTCAAGCTTTTGCTGTCAGGTTCATACTCACAGATGCAGCCGGTGTCACTCAGCTGGTGTTTTGTATCATATTTGTACAACAGCTGATGAAACTATGAAAAAATGTTATCAGTGTAACTTCCTGATAGTTGCTGATTGAAAATACAATCTACATAAGACATTCTAAATCAGCAGGTATTGGTGGAGTTTTGGCTTGCTTGGTGACATCACCAGGTGGTCTAAGTTAATAGACCAATTAGAAAGAGTTTGAAATCTCTCTGCCAATAACAGCTCATTTTGAGGCTACATTTCCCTCCCATTAGTGGATTGATCCATGTTTAACCATGTTTTGAGGCTATAGAGTGTTTGTTTACATGTACTTTGTTAACCCACATTGAAGTAAAACAAGCTTATATGCTGAGTTCTGATGGGGTACAACTGTTGAACTAAGCTCATGAGGCATTTATAAGTTATATTCTTCAAGAATCAATGGGTATATATCTTTCAATTGCAGGTTCAAAAATGGATTTTGCAACTGCCGATTGCAACTTTAAAATGCAGGAAATGAGGAGGTGGTTGACGGTTGGCTACATACCTTGGCACGAGAGATTCCTGCTTTTAGATTACAATTTTAAAATAATTCATTAATAAATGTATAGTATGACAGCAACAACTGTCTCTCCAAATCAAATCTTCCCTTCTAGCACCGCACTGCCTCTGCCAGTCCTGCAGCAAATAAAACATGTTTTCACAAAAAAAAAAATGTCATTGGACCATCCAGATATCCATATGTTTGAATAGTGAAATATTCCAAATGCCTTTCCCTAGCTGTGTCGTGGAAATTTCCTCTATTTACCAAATCATGGGAGCAAACCACACACACACACACGTCAGAGTTAGTTATAAAACTCCATCTTTAATTATATGAGCTCTATCACAATCCTGTGACTCTCAGATAAATTCAGTGTCTCCCCAGTGAATTCTCTGAGAGTCCCCTTACAATGCAACTGAGTTCCTTTAATAGCAAAGACACCCATAGTCAGACCGCACAGACATAATTCATCGTTCAGCTTTTGTCTCCTTTCCCAAACCTCAGAACCATAAACCAAATCCTCGATATCAACAGGCATATATCAAATTGTCATTTATATACAACCAACTCAAAATACAACCTCCTGGACAAACTCACAGATAGGAGACTGACCCTACAGGTCAACAAAGAGGGAGCATAGAATGATTCCAGACACTGCAACCCCTCCTTTCCCCACTGGGAAAGGTAAGGAGTAAAAGATATGTTTACACATGATGACACTTTGACCTCTCCCCTTTCATCGGCCCAGGCAACTTAGTTTTGACATAGAACAGATAACTGCAACCTCACATCAGAATTACACAAAAATACCATTCTGATGGGAAGTAACTTACACACATTTGATGAATATTAAACATCATACAAATGTTACCAACATATTCTGATAATTCCACGACAGCTGCCATTTCAAAATACAATCACCCACCTCTAAACAAAATGTCTCACATTGTGACTTGCGCAAATAACTCAGATGTCACAGGAAAGCAACCGAGCTAGGACAACATTTGTATTACAATGTAGGTAGCTACCAGTAGCTAGTTTAACATTACTCCTATGGAGTTATTTAACATTATGCACAACACAACATTCTTCCATATGAGAACATCTAAGACATCATAGCAAAGATAAGCAATGCAATAATAATCCATTCCGAAATGTATTAATGTCTACTCCAGCAACCTTTAGCAGCTAGCTGGCTAATTAACCAGTATAGCCAGGAAAAATGGCTCGCTAGCTAGCTAACAAAATGCTACAACAGAGCTAATACAAGTTCCCCAAATAGACCCTGGCTTTGGATCAGATTTGAATTCCCCCCGCTAATGGTCCTTGTTAGGTTTGGGGAGGGGAAGCTGATCCTAGATCTGTATCTAGGGGAAACTTCGCCAGCACATGCAAAGAAAGAGAGTTGGGGAGAAGGGGAGGAGAGAGAGCGTCGCTCTCAGGATTGACAGTTCATGTTCAAAATATACCAGTAAGAAATTGGTTTCAGAATATAATATATTACCTTTAGCAGTTCTAATGTCTTCATTTGACCCATTTCATTAGTCTTGTTGATTGATTGCTGATATCTAGTTTCACAGAAAAGATGGTGTTGATGAAGAGCATCCATCCATGTATAGACATATAGTTCATACTGGTGGTCCTACCCATCACCCACCTCACTCCATTAACCCTAAACTTGCTGCTCACATGGTGGTTTGTCTAAATGTATTTGACTTTAGGTTAGTTAAGGTTAAGAAGGTAAAGATTGTGTTTTGCTGTGTTGGGAGCACTAAGTGGCAATGCTGCCTCACCCAGATCACACATTACCCTATATACGTATATATTGTAGCAAGCTTAACCCAACACTTACCACCTTCTGATCTCTTGGTGTAATGAATAAAGGTGTTGGCTTGCTAGTCGCTGGACTGGGGTTCGAGTCCCAGTTGGAGCTACCCCCAAGTTTGTTACACTGGTATCAGAAGTGGGATAGTGCCTGTGAAGCCATCAAAGATGTGTGTACACGTGAGAGACTTGCTATAAAGAAGTGTGGCGGCATGCTCTCCCCAAGGAAGGAGATCTCAGCTGACTCACATTCTGGAGCAACTTTAATCCAACACCGAGTGAACACATCGAGAGATTTGGACATATTGGAGTAGCACTTAAGGTGTTGGCTTGACAGTTGATGGACCCAGGTCCAAAACCTGTTTTGGGGCGACCGCCTGAATTTACAACAATATATTTGTTTGCCTACGGCAGTCCTTCTCGAGTAGTGGGGCGCGCCCCCCTGGGGGGGCTCGGAGCAATGCCAGGGGGGGCGCGTGTGATCCCGGGGAACATGCTTTTTTTTGCCGCAGGGAGTATGGTTTTTTTGCACCGAACAAGAGCACACAGTACAGAGCAGGAGATATGAAGTGCAGATAACAAACCCTTAAGAGACACTATGGAAAAATATTTAACAGGGATGAAAAGAAAGGCGGAGAGAGACGGAGATAATGAGACAAACGTAAGTCTCCCGAAAGCTAAGACGAAGCGTATGTAGCGCTTGGCTTCACTGTGACTACAGTGGGAGACGAGGAAAGACCGGTATGTTTACTGTGTATAAAAATGTTGGCAGCGGACAGCATGAAGCCAAATAAATGAAGGCGTCACTTAAAGACATTACACCCCAATCAAGCCGCTTGAGTTTTTTCAGCGAAAACGTGCCGAATATTGCCAACAATCGTCCCGCTTTGTGAATGCTACTTCAGTAAACCAGTGAGCACTGTTAGCATCATATAAGGTGGCATACCAAATTGCACAGTGCAAAAAAAAACACTCCATAGCAGAGGAGCTGATACTGCCTGCAGCATTAGACATGGTCTCTGTCATGCTGGATGACGCAAGTGCTGCAAAAATAAAAACTATCCCTCTGTCCAATGACACTGTCGCCAGACGTATAAATGACATTGCTAACGATCTTAAAGAACAGCTGGTAGATAAACTCAAAGACAAACGTTTTGCCTTACAGTTCGATGAAGCAACTGACAGCAACAAAGACTGGTTGTTTATCGCTTATGTACGTTTTGACATGACAAACTCCCTGTGAGAGGATCTACTTTTTTGTAAATATGTCAGAGACAGAGCCACAGCTGAAGAGCTATTCAAAATGCTGGACTGCTTCCTGACTGAGAATGGGCTAAAGTGGGAGAACTGCATTGGTGTTTGCAGTGATGGTGCACAGACCATGGCAGGGATGAGAAAAGGACTTCGGGCACTCATCAAGAAGGCCTCACCTAATGCTGAGTGGACACACTGTGTTATACACAGAGAAGCACTGGCATCAAGGCACCTTTCCTCTGAATTAAGTGAGGTTATGACTGACATTGTAGGTGTAGTCAATTTTATAAAGACCAGACCACTAAAAACAAGAGTCTTCTCTGCTATCTGTGAGGAGATGGGATCTGAACATCTAGCTGTGCTGTTTCACAGTGAAGCAAGGTGGCTGTCACGAGTTTTTGAGCTCAGAGAGCAGATAAGAATGTTTTCGGAGCAGGAGCACAAGTATGACCTCGCAGAAAAATTTAGTGATGAGAACTTCCTGGCAAAACTGGCCTACCTGAGTGACATATTTTGAAAACTAAATGAACTAAATCTACAGCTTCAAGGGAAAGATACACACCTCCCTCAGGTCACAGACAAGATCAGTTCTTTCACTCGAAAGCTTGCAATGTGGGGCAGGCAACTTGATGAAGGAAATACTGATTCATTCGAGAACCTGCATGAATTTGTTGACACTACTGACTATGATGCCACCTCAGTGATTCCATATATTAAGGAGCATATTTCATCACTGATGGGATTCTTTAAAAAGTACTTCCCTGAAAACAGTTCCCAATATGACTTGGTGAGAGATCCTTTCAATGCACCAGCTCCAACTGGTTTCAGCTCTGCAGAGGAGGACCAGTTCATTGATATGACGTCTGACTCCACATTGAGACTGAGGTTCACATCACAGACACTGAGTGAATTCTGGCTGAGTGTAGAGAGGCAGTATCCACTCTTAGGGCAGAGGGCAATGGGCATTCTTCTTCCTTTTGCAACATCTTATCTTTGTGAGACTGGCTTCTCTGCTGTTGCTGCACTGAAGACCAAGTAAAGGTCCCAGCTAAACATTGAGCAGGAGCTGAGAGTTCTAGTATCATGCTTCAAACCCCGCTTCGAAAAGCTGTGCTCTGCAAAACGTGCTCTTTGTAGCCATTAATCCTGACTTCCTCATTTTGATTTAAAAAAATCAGCGCAAATTGTTTTATTCATTTTTGTTTATAGGCCAAAGTGTTTCATATATTGTGCTCCTGAGTTAATGTTGCTGATCAATTTTTTATAAATAATAATTTTATTATTTATTGATTATATAAAATTTTATTTTTCAGTATCAAATGGTCAAAAAAAATTTACAGTTTAAATAAGGATTTTTTCTTTTCACCCGGGTTTGAGACAAAAAGGGGCATTACACCATTGCTGTTTGCAAAAAAACACTACATTGGTGGAAGCAGTGGAATTGTGCTTTGGGAGAGGTGTGCACATTTCATGGGCAGGATCTGTACCTGAGCCTCCTATGGGAAAAACCAGTGTCTTGACCATTGGACCAAGAGGTCAGTGTCTTGAGCTGAGGGTGACACTGATTTTAAAGTTGCACGCAGGACTACCTCATTACCAGGTCATGAGAGAGACTCATGTTTGATAGAGAATTAGTCCAGTAACTGAAAGGTCACTGTTTTGAGTCCTGAGTCAGGCAACAAAACGTGTGATTTGATCTGAACTGGCAGATCTGTGACCAACCCCTTCAGAAAAACAAATTCCCTTTGTTCCCCGTAACATGGACTAATAAATTGAACTGGCGCCAGAGAGGATGGCTGCCGTTTTATTGGCTCTTAACCAACCATGCTATTTTGTCTGATTTTTCGCTTTGATTGAAACTTATTTTGTACATAATGTTGCTGCTACCGTCTCTTATGACCGAAAAGAGCTTCTGGACATCAGAACAGCGATTACCCACCTTGAATTGGACAAAGAATTGTTGTTTAATGAGTCAGACGAGAGGGATTTACTCCAGACACCTGAACAGGCCCTCATCCCCGTCATTTGTAGGAAAATAATATGTAGATTTCGCAGAAGGAGATCGGGGTGGCATGTGAGGATTTATCGACAAGTGGCTAATCTGCCTTGCAATCCGTACTGTTGGCCAAAGTACAATAGTTGGAAAATAAATGGGACAAACTAAAAGCACGTATATCCTACCAACGGGACATTAAGAACTGTAATATCTTATGTTTCACAGAGTCGTGGCTGAACGACATCATAACATACAGCTGGCGGGTTTTACATCGGCAGGGTAGAAAAGCATCCTCTGGTAAGACAAGGGGTGGCGGTCTATGTATATTTGTAAACAACAGCTGGTGCCCGATATCTAAGGAAGTCTCAAGGTTTTGCTCGCCTGAGCTAGAGTATCTCATGATAAGCTGCAGACCACACTATATACCTAGAGAGTTTTCATCTGTATTTTAGGTAGCTGTCTACACATCACCACAGAACGATGCTGGCACTAAGATCGCACTCAATGAGCTGTATACCGCCATAAGCAAACAGGAAAACGCTCATCCAGAGGCGGCACTCCTAGTGGCCGGGGACATTAATGGAGGGAAACTTAAATCAGTTTGACCTCATTTCTACCAGCATGTTAAATGTCCAACCAGAGGGGGAAAAAACTTTAGAACAACTTTACTCCACACACAGAGATGCGTACAAAGCTCTCCCTCGCCCTCCATTTGGCAAATCTGATCATAATTTTAACCTCCTGATTCCTGCTTACAAGCAAAAAATAAAGCAGGAAGCATTGGTGACTCGGTCAATAAAAAAGTGCTCAGATGAAGCAGATGCTAAACTACAGGACTGTCTTGCTTGCACAAACTGGAATATGTTCCTGGGATTCTTCCGATGGCACCACATTAGTCACCGGCCTCATCAATAAGTGCATTGATGACGTCGTCCCCACAATGACTGTACGTACATACCCCAACCAGAAGCCATGAATTACAGGCAACATCTGCACTGAGCTAAAGGGTAGAGCTGCCTCTTTCAAGGAGCGGGACTCTAACCCGGAAGTGTTGTGTATTGATATTCTAGTGTTGTCCCATTAGGGCACCTGTAAACCCCCCTTGCTTACCTACGTTGAAATGCTTGGAATGTTCTCCCTGTGAAATGCATTAAACAATGCCCACGTTAATTTCTACTCCCGTCTCATGTCATGTCCTTATATTAGTTGTATAAGTAATACAGTGTGCTATACAACAGGAAGCTTATAAGAAATCCCACTATGCCCTCCGACGAACCATCAAACAGGCAAAATGTCAATACAGGACTAAGATCGAATCGTACTACACCGGCTCTGACGCTCGTCAGATGTGGCAGGGCTTGCAAACTATTACAGACTACAAAGGGAAGCAAGCACAGCCGAGAGCTGCCCAGTGACACGAGCCTACCAGACGAGCTAAATAACTAATATGCTCGCTTCGAGGCAAGTAACAATGAAACATGCATGAGAGCATCAGCTGTTCCGGACGACTGTGTGATCACGCTTTCCGCAGCCGATGTAAGACCTTTAAACAGGTCAACATTCACAAGGCCGCAGGGCCAGAAGGATTACCAGGCCGTATACTCCGAGCATGCGCTGACCAACTGGCAAGTGTCTTCACTGACATTTTCAACCTCTCCCTGTCTGAGTCTGTACTACTAACATGTTTCAAGCAGACCACCATAGGCCCTGTGCCCAAGAACACTAAGGTAACCTGCCTAAATGACTACCAACCCGTAGCACTCACGTCTGTAGCCATGAAGTGCTTTGAAAGGCTGGTCATGGCTCACATCAACACCATTATCCCAGAAACCCTAGATCCAATCCAATTAGCATACCGGCCCAACAGATCCACAGATGATGCAATCTCCATTGCACTCCACACTGCCATTCACACATGGACAAAAGGAGCACCTATGTGAGAATGCTATTCATTGACTACATCTCAGCGTTTAACACCATAGTGCCCTCAAAGCTCATCACTAAGCTAAGGACCCTGGGACTAAACCCCTCCCTCTACAACTGGATCCTGGACTTCCTGACGGGCCGCCCCCAGGTGGTAAGGTAGGTAACAACACATCCGCCACGCTGATCCTCAACACGGGGGAACCTCTAGGGTGCATGCTCAGTCCCGTCCTGTACTCCCTGTTCAGTCATGACTGCACGGCCAGGCACGACTCCAACACCATCATTAAGTTTGCCGGTGACAACAGTGGTAGGCCTGATCATCGACAACGACGAGGAAGACCATAAGGAGGTCAGAGACATGACAATGTGGTGCAAGGACAACAACCTCTTCCTCAATGTGATCAAGACAAAGGAGATGATTTTGGACTACAGGAAAAGGAGGACTAATCACGCCCCTATTCTCATCGACGGGGCTGTAGTGGAGCAGGTTGAGAGCTTCAAGTTCCTTGGTGTCCACATCACCAAACTATCTTGGTCCAAACACACCAAGAGTCGTGAAGAGAGCACAACAAAGCCTATTCCCCCACAAGAGACTGAAAAGATTTGTCATGGGTCCTCAGATCCTCAAAAAATTCTACAACTGCACCATCGAGAGCATCCTGACTGGTTGAATCACTGCCTGGTATGGCAACTGGTCGGATTTCGACCGCAAGGCACTACAGAGGGTAGTGCGTACGGCCCAGTACATCACTGGAGCCAAGCTTCCTGCCATCCAGGACCTCTATACCAGGCGGTGTCAGAAGAAGGCCCTAAAAACTATCAAAGACTCCAGCCACCCTAGTCATAAAATGTTCTCTCTGCTACCACATGGCAAGCGGTACCAGAACGCCAAGTCGAGGTCCAAAAGACTTCTTAACAGCTTCTACCCCCAAGCCATAAGACTCCTGAACAGCTAATCAAATGGCTACCCAGACTTTTTGCACCCCCCCCCACTGTTTAAGCTGCTGCTACCCTCTGCATAGTCACTTTACCTCTATTACCTCGACTAACTGGTGCCCCCGCACATTGACTCTGTACCGGTACACCCTGTATATAGCCTCGCAATTGTTATTTTACTGCTGCTCTCTAATTATTTGTTACTTTTATTTAAATGATCTATTTTTTACTTAACACTTATTTTTCTTAAACTGCATTGTTGGTTAAGGGCTTGTAAATAAGCATTTCACTGTAAGGTTGTATTCGGCGCATGTGACAAATAAAATTGGATTTGAGATGACCTTTGCTGATGAAACAACTTGTATTAAAGATCTGTCACAAACTACATGCATACCATTTCAGTCCTGGCCAACCAAGCTGTTGAGGTAGTCTTTATGACGTACATAACGCTGAAAGGAGGAAAAGAGAGGAGAGGTCATTGTCATAGAAAAGACTCTAACCTGCCTGAAAGACTATAATAATATTTCATCAGTGTACTGTATGTACATCACTTACATGCATAAGGACAAATCTGACATTAGGCCACTTTGGGTTACAAAAACATCTTCCAAGTTTTGATTTTGCATGAACTATAATACAAGTATTGTTACAGTGCACCAACAGTGAATAACACTACACACTCAGTCACTCACGCCCATATGCGGCCCGCTAACCGTTAGCTATCTTATCGGCTGCTATCTGAATAGACAATCGGACAATTTATTTATTTATTTATATTATTATTTTTCTTCTTGGGCTTCTATAACTATATCTATAGTTTTTTTGTGTGATTTGGATTAATCCCCTCTACCACACGGAACCCCACTAATCTACTGACGGAACGCAAGAGGTGGCTAATAACAGACCTCCATCCTATGCTAGCTTGCTACCGATGGCCTGGCTAGCTGTCTAAATCGCCGTGACCCCCCAATCAACCTCTCTACTCACTCGACTAAGCATGCCTCTCCTTAATGTCAATATGCCTTGTCCATTGCTGTTCTGTTTAGTGTTTATTGGCTTATTTCACTGCAGAGCCTCTAGTCCTGCTCACTATACCTTATCCAACCTATTAGTTCCACCACCCACACATGCAATGACGTCTCCTGGTTTCAATGTTTCTAGAGACAATATCTCTCTCTTCATCACTCAATACCTAGGTTTACCTCCACTGTATTCACATCCTACCATACATTTGTCTGTACATTATCCCTTGATGCTATTTTATCGCCTCCAGAAACCTCCTTTTACTCTCTGTTCCAGACGTTCTAGACGACCAATTCTTATTGCTTTTAGCCGCACCCTTATTCTACTCCTCCTCTGTTCCTCTGGCGATGTAGAGGTGAATCCAGGCCCTGCAGTGCCTAGCTCCACTCCTATTCCCCAGGCGCTCTCTTTTGACGACTTCTGTAACCGTAATAGCCTTGGTTTCATGCATGTTAACATTAGAAGCCTCCTCCCTAAGTTTGTTTTATTCACTGCTTTAGCACACTCTGCCAACAGGGATGTTCTAGCTGTGTCTGAATCCTGGCTTAGGAAGACCACCAAAAATTCTGAAATTTTAATTCCAAACTACAACATTTTCAGACAAGATAGAAC
The DNA here is from genome assembly GCF_002021735.2 of Oncorhynchus kisutch. Lineage (NCBI taxonomy): Eukaryota > Metazoa > Chordata > Actinopteri > Salmoniformes > Salmonidae > Oncorhynchus > Oncorhynchus kisutch. The sequence continues at coordinate 39,733,470 of NC_034179.2, read as the reverse complement.
TGCCAAAGAGGGCGGTGTTGCAATCTACTGCAAAGATAGCCTGCAGAGTTCTGTCCTACTATCCAGGTCTGTACCCAAACAATTTGAACTTCTACTTTTAAAAATCCACCTCTCTAAAAACAAGTCTCTCACCGTTGCCGCCTGCTATAGACCACCCTCTGCCCCCAGCTGTGCTCTGGACACCATATGTGAACTGATTGCCCCCCATCTATCTTCAGAGCTAGTGCTGCTAGGCGACCTAAACTGGAACATGCTTAACACCCCAGCCATCCTACAATCTAAACTTGATGCCCTCAATCTCACACAAATTATCAATGAACCTACCAGGTACCTCCCCAAAGCCTTAAACACCGGCACCCTCATAGATATCATCCTAACCAACTTGCCCTCTAAATACACCTCTGCTGTCTTCAAACAAGATCTCAGCGATCACTGCCTCATTGCCTGCATCCGTAATGGGTCAGCGGTCAAACGACCCCCACTGATCACTGTCAAACGCTCCCTGAAACACTTCAGCGAGCAGGCCTTTCTAATCGACCTGGCCGGGGTATCCTGGAAGGATATTGATCTCATCCCGTCAGTAGAGGATGCCTGGATATTTAAAAAACATGCCTTCCTAACCATCTTAAATAAACATGCCCCATTCAAGAAATTTAGAACCAGGAACAGATATAGCCCTTGGTTCTCCCCAGACCTGACTGCCCTTAACCAACACAAAAACATCCTATGGCGTTCTGCATTAGCATCGAACAGCCCCCGTGATATGCAGCTGTTCAGGGAAGCTAGAAACCATTATACACAGGCAGTTAGAAAAGCCAAGGCTAGCTTTTTCAAGCAGAAATTTGCTTCCTGCAACACTAACTCAAAAAAGTTCCGGGACACTGTAAAGTCCATGGAGAATAAGAACACCTCCTCCCAGCTGCCCACTGCACTGAAGATAGGAACACTGTCACCACTGATAAATCCACCATAATTGAGAATTTCATGAAGCATTTTTCTACGGCTGGCCATGCTTTCCACCTGGCTACTCTACCCCGGTCAACAGCACTGCACCCCCCACAGCAACTCGCCCAAGCCTTCCCCATTTCTCCTTCTCCCAAATCCGTTCAGCTGATGTTCTGAAAGAGCTGTAAAATCTGGACCCCTACAAATCAGCCGGGCTAGACAATCTGGACCCTTTCTTTCTAAAATTATCTGCCGAAATTGTGCCACCCCTATTACTAGCCTGTTCAACCTCTCTTTCGTGTCGTCTGAGATTCCCAAAGATTGGAAAGCAGCTGCGGTCATCCCCCTCTTCAAAGGGGGGGACACTCTTGACCCAAACTGCTACAGACCTATATCTATCCTACCATGCCTTTCTAAGGTCTTCGAAAGCCAAGTCAACAAACAGATTACCGACCATTTCGAATCTCACCATACCTTCTCTGCTATGCAATCTGGTTTCAGAGCTGGTCATGGGTGCACCTCAGCCACGCTCAAGGTCCTAAACGATATCTTAACTGCCATCGATAAGAAACATTACTGTGCAGCCGTATTCATTGATCTGGCCAAGGCTTTCGACTCTGTCAATCACCACATCCTCATCGGCAGACTCGACAGCCTTGGTTTCTCAAATGATTGCCTCGCCTGGTTCACCAACTACTTCTCTGATAGAGTTCAGTGTGTCAAAATCGGAGGGTCTGCTGTCCGGAACCTCTGGCAGTCTCTATGGGGGTGCCACAGGGTTCAATTCTTGGACCGACTCTCTTCTCTGTATACATCAATGAGGTCGCTCTTGCTGCTGGTGAGTCTCTGATCCACCTCTACGCAGACGACACCATTCTGTATACTTCTGGCCCTTCTTTGGAAACTGTGGTTAACAACCCTCCAGGCAAGCTTCAATGCCATACAACTCTCCTTCCGTGGCCTCCAATTGCTCTTAATACAAGTAAAACTAAATGCATGCTTTTCAACCGATCGCTACCTGCACCTGCCCGCCTGTCCAACATCACTACTCTGGACGGCTCTGACTTAGAATACGTGGACAACTACAAATACTTAGGTGTCTGGTTAGACTGTAAACTCTCCTTCCAGACCCATATCAAACATCTCCAATCCAAAGTTAAATCTAGAATTGGCTTCCTATTTCGCAACAAAGCATCCTTCACTCATGCTTCCAAACATACCCTTGTAAAACTGACCATCCTACCAATCCTCGACTTTGGCGATGCCATTTACAAAATAGCCTCCAATACCCTACTCAACAAATTGGATGCAGTCTATCACAGTGCAATCCCGTTTTGTCACCAAAGCCCCATATACTACCCACCATTGCGACCTGTACGCACTCGTTGGTTGGCCCTCGCTTCATACTCGTCGACAAACCCCACTGGTCCATGTCATCCTACAAGACCCTGCTAGGTAAAGTCCCCCTTATCTCAGCTCGCTGGTCCACCATAGCATCTCCACCTGTAGCACACGCTCCAGCAGGTATATCTCTCTAGTCACCCTCAAAACCAATTATTTCTTTGGCCGCCTCTCCTTACAGTTCTCTGCTGCCAATGACTGGAACGAACTACAAAAAATCTCTGAAAACTGGAAACACTTATCTCCCTCACTAGCTTTAAGCACCAACTGTCAGAGCAGCTCACAGATTACTGCACCTGTACATAGCCCACCTATTAATTTAGCCCAAACAACTACCTCTTTCCCTACTGTATTTAATTTATTTATTTTGCTCCTTTACACCCCATTATTTTTATTTCTACTTTGCACTTTCTTCCATTGCAAATCTACCATTCCAGTGTTTTACTTGCTATATTGTATTTACTTTGCACCACAGCCTTTTTTTGCCTTTACCTACCTCCCTTATCTCACCTCATTTGCTCACATCGTATATAGACTTGTTTATACTGTATTATTGACTGTATGTTTGTTTTACTCCATGTGTAACTCTGTGTCGTTGTATGTGTCGAACTGCTTTGCTTTATCTTGGCCAGGTCGCAATTGTAATGAGCGGGCGTCTTTCCTGTCGTCTGTGTCTGACATTGGCCATCCTATGTGCCAGTAAGGTAGATTGGACTTGACCTGCGTCACCATACTCTGGAATGCTGTAGTGAGTACATCAAAACAGCTTAAAACACTAACGTTTCTTTTGGACAGAA